>NC_089859.1:11087374-11389517 GCF_036373705.1 Amia ocellicauda
AGAAAATAAAGTTGTCTTTATTCTCTGCAATAAATTGGTGTAATCTATTTTTGTAATTATTATGACTAATCTAATCATATTCCACAATTAATTTTCTTGAACTGAAAAGACAGCCGTGCCAATGTTTGGCGTGTGGTAGACATGGAGTGTAATTGTCATAGTAAACACTTCATTGTGGTTTATTTCTTTACTTCTTTTAAAGTACATTTGATTCTTAAATATCACATTTCACATGTTTTTTCACATTTCATTATTGTGGTTCGCCTTAATAAAGTACATGAAGGGATGGTGCAGTGGTTTTGCAGCACTGTAAATTTCCTCACAATGTTGCTATAATATAATGGCAAGACTAACCACAGCAAATTTAAGTTATTTGAAGCCAAAAAAAACCCCACAATTTAAGAACATTTACCTATTTGGTAATATCTGTAAAGGTTCCATGAAAACGAGTAAACCTAACTTAAAAAAAAGTAAAATGCTTTCTAAAGTGGTCAGAGAAAAAATCTTTTTAATAGAAGTTCAAATGAGACTGAGTAGTCGTTAAGCCAAATGTATGCAGTAGATGGTTTTGGATCTTACCAGTCTACATAATCTTGATATAGCCTTTATTATTTATTTATTTAGTCTGTGGGGACTCTATTAAGAATAAGGAAGGCAAAGGATGAAGTAGGTGGAATCGTAAATCCTTCCTGAACCCATCTCATTACTTGAAGTCTGGCTCTCACTTATCATAATCACTGATTTATTCATTTCAAGGACCAAAATGTTGATTATAGAATGTAACTGGATTAATGAACGACCTTCTGCAATGTCATTTCCTATGTGCATGTTCTGAATAACTTCTTTACATGTGGTGCTTTTATTTTATTTCCGGCCATTGTGTCATTGTGGATGCTTTATTAATGTCTTTCTGAGTTACTCTAGATTAACCGAATCACATTAAAACCTGCACTCAATGGCAAGTGTTAAAATAGCTAAGCAAGCATTCCAACTTACATAGCTTTCTGTAATCCAAGCAAATACTACCTCTCAAATGTTTTCCCTTTTTGCATCTTCTGGGGGTGGGGGGGGGTATGCATATATTAAAATGAAGGGATTGGCAATTCTAAAATGTCCATTAAAATGCTTTTTGAAAAGAGTGTCAATTTGTTCATGTTTGACGACTGCCATGTTGTCACTTATAAAATATTGTATGCACTCAGTCATAGGGAGAGAAATTAATTGCTTAAGACGTTTTCATCAAGAGCACAGGGGGGCTCATCAGAAACCCATTTGTATTAAAAGTGAAATAATGTCATCATAACAGGAAATAAAAGATTTGTATTCAGCACAGGTAGAGCAGATGACAGCATTGGTAATTACAGATTATGTTATGTCTTTTAATCACTTTCATTTTGCCTCCTTTATTTGTGAGGGCTATGCAAGGACGACAAATAAATAAATAATGCTGAACTTGAAGCAGACTGATGTTAAACAGTTACGACTGTGTAGCTCAGTGTAATATGTGAAGTCTTTGTCATTTGCATGAACATCTTGAATGAGAGTAGCACAGCTGCTAGGCATTCTGCGACCAGAGCGTTGTGCTTGATGAAAGTTGTACAATTACTGTTTGACTTCGCCACAGAGCTGGCTTGAAATATTTCCTTACTTTACTTCACTTAGTGTTTATTGGTGTTCAAAAAAACTGAACAAATTAGATTGTTTCACAGGGCATTTTTATAAGACGTTGCATCCCAGGTATCCCAGCTATGAGCAAATGAAAAAAACATAAAGGTCATGAGTCATTTCCAACTTTTCTTGAAGATCCGTTAAATACCCTACATGCATTTAGCTCAAGGAAACCCATTCATTGAAGTCACGTACATTATAGGAGGCCAAGGAAGAGTTGCTTCTTCTCAAGGATCCAACACATTTCAGCAATGTCAGCTGGGTTTTAATTGGTTATTGGAAGACTTCTGGAGGCTGTTGAGTTAGCGAACTCCACTGATTGAAATGTACATTATCATTGCCACAAATCGTGGATGGCAAACTTCACCTTCAATTGATGCAAAAGGAGGACAGCTAAAGTCACACACTGTTATCACAAGCATTTGCACTGTGGCAGTGAAGTGGATGTGGATGTGGATGTGGATGAAGTGACAAGATTTCTCATAACACTCAAAATGGATGGTGCTTTTGAAGTAGGGCCCTGACTAAGAGCAGCTATATATTGTGTGACTGTGTATGTATGTGTGTATCTGTCTAGTAATGACTTAATTTGATCCAGACAGATCCGAGATTATACATTGAGTCACATGCCTTCCAATGTAAGGTTAAATATTGGTGTATTGTGTATAAACAAAATATAAAGGATATGCCGCAGAATGTGTTCATCAATTAGACAATGATAGGTTCCAGTAATCAGAGAATTCCTTAATGGGAGTTAAAAAATGTCTCCAAGTAAGGATATCAAGTTGCCACAGACCCCAAAAAAACATGTCTGGTATTGTAACGATGTGGCTGGAATAAATCTGTTCATACATAAAGATTTCAAGCTCTTAGTTTTTGCCAGAGCCTAATTACCGTCCTTTAATTTTCCATCAGTGCTGGATGTCTTGCTTTTGTTTGCGTTAATTAGTATCTCTGTGCCGGGTAGAATCATAGGGTGCTACACATCATTAACCTTCTCACTGGTGAATATGACAGAAACATGCACAAAGCAGCTTTTGCAGAACTATCTCATCAGCTGTTAAATGTTTTCTTTCCAAGGAGTAGATATTCTCAGCAGCAGTTCATGAATGCAGTTCATTTTGGACTTGCTTTAATTCATTATGTAAAGATGTGGATCGGGATGGTGTATTTCAGGCACCACAGATTTAAATAACTTTTACACTGGGTAATACAGATACACATAAATAGAACTGTTTGAATTACACTGCATTTCCTTTCAGGGCTTCAGCTGAACATAGTAACCATTCCCTCTGCTGCTTGCAATGAGATCAAGAGTCTGTCTTCAGACTTTTATCTCTGTGCTGCCGGGAGCGTTTATGTCCTCATTTCCTTGTCTACTGTTCCCATCATGCGTTAGACACTAGCACAGCCATGACTGGTTGAACCTACTTACATTTACCACTTCTTCTAAACTTGTGTTGCTCATTAATTCATTTTCAACAGACATAAAGAAGAGGGAGTAACATTTGCAATTAAATGGCAATAAAATCAGACCTGCTATCGCAAAACAGAAATGTAATATACACAAATAACCAGAGTGTTCCTACATGGATGGGTCAATTGGTTGGTTGTAATTAACTACCACAGCTACCCTCTCAAATATGATCATGACTTTTCCTCCGATCACTACAGGTTATGAACTTACCCTGTTTTTCTTGTTAAATCCCACCAGGCACATTTGCTGTTTCACCAGCTAGAAATTTATATAAAAAAGTGCTATTTTTAATGAATAGGTCATTCAAACCAAACTCAATCTTTAATAAACAGGAAGAGGAAAGCTCTCTAGAACAGGTGATATGACCTTGATAGACTTCACTTGAGCATTGTAGATTCAACCAGTGTATTTTAAACATTAAACGCACACAAATGGAAATAAATATATTTTAATTTTCTTTGAAAGATTACAGGGGTCACTTCTTTAATTATATTACTCAATATACCGACCTACATTATTAACAAGACGCAGTTAGTGCTATAAACATGCACAGAACCATGAAGCACTGTCACTGGAGATATTCTTAGCAGCAAATCACTGCAAACAATAATACTGCCATGTGATGTTATCTAATTGCGTGGTTCACTACTAACGATGAGACCTTTCTGCATACCCTTTTTGGCTCTATTTTAATCTAATGCTTGGGAAGAGACCTTTAAGAGGATTTACACTGACATGTCACTAAAGTATTTAAACTTCTATAAAGAAATACAAGTGCAAAAGTAAAAGCTAAATTTATGAAGTGTGATTATTTTTACTGCTGTGCATTGCTGCCATGGGACATTGCTTTAGATTGACTTCAAAACATCACACCGGTAATATTTCCTTGCAGCGGTATCTGTTTTTACAGTGTTTTTCCTTCATGAAGTCCTGTGTGAGACTAGTCCTTAGGTGATAATAATGGTGTATAAATTACACTGTGTTCTCTCATGTTATTGTTAAGCTTGTTAGGCTAGATAGATATTAATGCGCTGAGTGCGGGCTTTCAATCACAATGAGGTATCTATTAATCCTTAGGTAATAAAGATATTATTATGCTTGATGAAATGAAGGTCAGAAATGCATCATTAGTAATTATAAATGTGCACCGTGGGAATTAGGCTGCATAACTGTAATCTTATTCCTGAACCCTGATTTCTATTTCAAATCTTCCTCAGTGAAAAGTTTAAAGTGAGCTTTAGGTTATTAAGTTTTCCAGAAAAGGTTCTAGCCACATGGATTACAAATTAATGCAGATGTCCTTCCTTATGTGGGTCTGACTAATGTTAGTTCATCAGAGCTACTTATAGCAAGGAAAGATATGGCAATTTGGACATTAGATTATTTTTCTGTGTTGCAGTTTGTCACTGTTAAGGATATAATGCATAAAATAGCATTTCTGCAGAAATTACTTCTGCTGGGTTTCCACTCCTGAACTAAATCATCATTTGTTGTTTTATTCTTTAAGATAAGTAAAAAAATAGCTACTTCTGGGGGATTCACTGCATTTATTTTGATACCTAATACATGATGCAATAAGGACAGATTGCACAGATAAATCCGTATTAAGTATACAAAGTTTAGCTGTTTAACTCAATGCAAACAAAGCCAAATGAAATCCCACTCAATTGGGAGCCTGTGTTTCATGCTGGCCTGAAAATTCAGTTCAATAGCAGCTTTCAAAAAAACGAAGCAGTGACAGGAATCCGGATGCAAGGTAAAACAATAAAGGCAATGAGCTCTGCTGAAGGAAAGCAGCCAGCACAGAAATTCAATGGGAGGGATGGAGAGGCATTCTGCAGGGTCATGGGGCTCTCATAGTTGGCAGTGCCAGCACAAAATGATTCTTGTGGAAGTCTTTGAGAAACCTCTCAAGCTCTTTCTATTACTATCTTGCCTGTTTTAATGCACAAATGACAGAGAAATCATTCACAATACTGGGAGTCATATTGGGCATTTGCAAAGTTGTTTCCAGGGTGCAAAACTGCCCCAAAGCAAAAAAGATTCCTATCCATATTTCACAGTCAGAATGACATTCTTCTCAACCCAAGCTTCACTTCTATTGTGCCAAATATACTGCTGGCCTGTGTGCATGAAAAGAACAGACTTGAATTTGCTAAAAAGTGCCAGAATGACTCTAAAGACAAATTATACCATATTTGTGGTTGGATGAAACACATTTTTTACTTTTTGTAAATGCAGAGTAGTGGTACATTTGGCTCAAAAACTGTTGATATATGTATAGTCTTCATAAAATGATATAACCATATGTTTCTAACTACTCACACACACATACAGTATATATATATATATATATATATATATATACATATTGACATATGGCTCATTCATTTGTGAAACTACAAGGATATGAATCAGAAATTAATCATAAAAATGTCTGGTGCACTGTGCTTGAAGGACACTGAATGTGTCTTCAGTTTATTTTGTCCTGTACATTCCCTGTAATGCACTGCTAGTGATTGAATAAAATAAGCTCTAACTTAAAATAAGTCATTTCTACTAGAGTAGTAGTATCGGATGGTCTAAAGCAGGGGTTCCCAATGTCTGGTGATGAAAGGCCAATTTCCGGAGGTTGCATGGGATGGGGGGCCACAGTAGAAACTGAGCCACCGATGAAAATGAAATATGTCCCAAATCATACCTTTTTATTTCCTATACATTTCTGTTAGGGAACATTTATGAACTTTAATTGTTGTTTTATTATTTTCCCCCAAATTACATATGCAATTTGTAACAGAACATTTTCAGAAAATGTAAAAATATAGTACAGGTTCAGAAAAGGGGTGGTTGAAGGTTGGCTTTGGGGGGCCACACCAAATATCCTCGAGGACCGCATTTGGCCCCCGGGCCTCACTTTGGGAACCCCTGGTCTAAAGTCTCCTCTCTCAGGGTTTTCGGCTTGGACACAAGCTAATTCTCTGATTAAGGGTCTTACACCCCCCTCACCCCCTTCCCATTTTATTTAGAAGGGTTAATGACTTAACACAGATAAATGTTTAGCTTTTGCCTCTGGGGGTTCCATGAAATTAATTACAGCTGACTTTTACCCAAATAAATAACACCACAACCCAGAAAATATGAGAAGAAGACCCAGTAGGTCATAGAAAATGCAAAAAAGGGAAAATCTACAGAAATGAGTCATTGACATTGCCTCACAGTCCACAGCAAGTTCAGACAGATATTAATCAACATGACATAAGAAAAACATGTTATGCAGACAAGGTAGACAAAATATTTTGAATAAAGCAAAAGCAGTGATTTAGAAAACCAACACAAACTCACCTACGAGGTAATATTGTTAAAATTCTAAACAATTTACAACAATTCTGATTGTTCAATCTAAACCTGAGCTCATCTCTTTATTATCTCTGTTAACTGATATGCAAGTACTGTAATTAGATTACAAAACCTTTCACACTTTGTGTCAGTTGTGTTCAGATTATTGCACACAATTTATTTTTAATTTGCGAACTAAATATAAGTTAAAGGGATGTCTATCCCAAAGTTGCAGTTCGTGAAACTTAAATGATTGAACTCAGTCATGTTCACTTTATTAGCAAAAAACCTTATTGTTAAGTTACTTCTGATTTAATATTTGATTGCATCTTTTTTTCTTCTTCAGATCAGCATATCTCAAGGTAGTTCTGTTCAGCAGTCCTGGGTCTTTGGCTGCCAGATCAAATTTCAGCTCACTGGCATCAACCATCTGCCAGCAATATGAGGTGGCATGGAGTTCTCCATACGGAACAGGCCACTGGCCAAGTGTACACTACAGTATAATCCCTTCAATGTGGCTTATAAACTCAATACTTTGCACAAGTATCTTTTCAGCATGAATATGGTCATAGAACATGATGCATGAAACAGAAAAGAAAGACATTGCTTTCAAAATCGCATTCAAATCTGAACTTCTCTCTTTTTCTTCCCTTACAGAAATACATTTATGAATCAAAATTCTGTAGTTTTTTCATAACCATTGAAGGAAAAACTAGCAATGAACATATCAATTAAGCAAACAAACAAAGAAGCATTAACTAACTTGCACATTACATATTGAGATATAATCTGAAACGCTACCTCATAGAAAAATGTACTTGCCTTCTCGGATCTAAATCTCCACACCGAAGTTAAAATCTGAACATTTTACTATGTTTTCAAGCAAAGCAAATGCTTTACAGGAAGCCGATAAAGAGCAACTGAAGGATGCCCAGTCTCATTATCTGAATATCCTCAAAAGACAGAGAGAAAAACATGAAAAATGTAAGAAGACAAAGGTTTGCTCACACAGGCTTGTTCACCTGGAGCAATTCGTCATACAGCTCTTGAAATATAGTACACTTTATAGTCCTTGAATAAACCTACCTGTATTAACCTACATGACAGTATACTGCTTGTCTTTTTACTTCACACTGTGAGTTTTGAAACGATATTCTGCAGAACAGCTATGAGCTACAAACTATCCAGACAGGCTTATATAAATAAAATATTCAGATTGAGACAGACGGTAACAGAAAAACAACAATAAAACTGCATGCAGACCCTCAAGAGGCCTTTTTTGTGTGAATGATGCCACTTCAGTCGATGTTTTCCATCTGTAGCTGAATTGATTTCCTTCACTCTTATTTCATACTTTTTCATTCCATTTCTTAATAATTCAAGTATGGATCTGGGAGTATCTTTGAGGCTTTTGTATTCAATACGCTTTACAAATGTAACACAAATGTTACAGCAACACCAATATCAACACCACTGTCAACATCAAAAGAAAAAAATCTATTGCAATATTAGCTGTATAAATTACAATATCTAGAGGAATCGACTGTTATGTAGAATGATGACAGAGAGGATATCAAAATATTGCAACTACTACTACTAACAACTTCTTGAGAAAAGCTGCCCCCCAAACTTAATCTAATGTGAATGAATTACACAATAAAGCTGTAACATACAAATAATTACTTATAATTTAGATTAAAGCTGAAAAAGTATCAACTCTCTAAGAACACCAAGAATAAAACATCCTTCAAAAGTTATGAATATTGACTTGTGACTCACTAATTCTTAAAGTGTTACTGCCTGGAACTTCGACTCTAGCCCCTGAAGTAATCCTATAAGCTTTAAGTGATGTGAGGGGTGAACTTACAGAATTGCACCCGGAAAGTGCACAGTCTGCTTTTATCTCCTGTGTAAGAATATTTGCAGCTGTGGGAACTGCAAAGCTGGAATGCAGAGTTTTCAGTGGTCAAGAGCTACAACATATGTTAGACAATTATAGACAATTCAACTAATCATGTAATTGAAGGAATCTATTGTAATCTAATAAATCAGGAAATTATTATGGCGTAACCCCCACATTAAAGGCTGCTGATAAGGGACAACCCCAAAGAAAAGAAAAGCAACAGCTCACACTGAACTCTGTAGATACAGCTGCTGGTGGCAAACTAGTTCAGTTGAGGTAATGTGAAATATCTGTTCAGTTTAACATCTTTATTCTTTAAATATAGTATTGTCACAAGAATTTCAAAATCACCAGAATTCAATTGTCCATCGATTATATGGAGATAAACACATGCAGATAATAGCACATGCAGGTTGAGCTTTATTTCATATAATGTTACTGTTGTTTGTTTGTTTGTTTGTGTTTTACAAGCACGTTGAACTTTTGTTTTCTGCCTGTTTGCCTGGAGGCCTCCTCCTTCCCTTCTCTGTAGTATTGTTGCAGTATTACTTCACCTTTGTGGTCAGTGAACACAGCACCATGTCACTTAAACTCCCATCTCCTGCCTGATAGGCACAGCTGGGGTAGAAGCCAGCAGTGCTGTTGAGAGAACATCGCCGCTGCTCCTGGCAAAGTCAACATTGACAACTTTGTCTTAATGATTAAAGAGCAAGACAGAGTATGGATCAAAAATGGCTGTACAAACACAGAGATGTGTATCTTAGGTGTCATATTTGATATTTAGAAGAAACTGAAAAGACGAACAGTTCACATGGCCATACGGAGTGAAAAAGGACAACCCACTATAGCACACCACAAGACCAAAATATATATTTGGTGTGGTGTACCTAACCTAGTTTTTGCTTGAAACTTTTCTTTAAACACATACACATCATCTTGGCTATTCTAAGATGTAATTGCAACTGTTCTGTGTTCTTTTACAAGTTCAATGACAAGCCACCTTACCGGTCGAGGACCATCTGTTTAAAACCTAGCCTAGCCATGAGTAATAAAGATAGTCAATAGATTTATTTGACAGTCAATATTAAATGCACAAATGCTCTAAAATATTGAAAGGGGAACAGCTAGGGGATCTAATTATAATGTAAAGGTCAAATAGTTCCCTCATCTAATTGAAACCCTACTAAGAAGGGAAAAATATACATACAGTATTTGCTAAAGCAACGGTTCATTATCAATTCCAAATGAAAATATAACAGTGCATGTGTTTAACAGTCATTTTCCATGGCCCATGATCTCTTTGAATAATAGTGTTATGAACACGTAATGTTTTCACTGTCATGGGAAAAAAGTTTATGGGAAGAAAAATGAGTGAGAGATGATCAAATTCTGCCTACATGAAACACATGTAGAAGAAGATTTAGTCCTTTTTCTTCTGATGCAGATAAAGAAGATTAAATACAGACACAAAACTATCTAATCCTCCAGTGTTATGCCATTTACTGAGGAAGGTTGCTAGTGGGTGACATATTATACATATATATGATTACAGTATTGACACTAGCTATGTAGTTCACTAGATACCATGTAAGGCCCCCTTGGACCTCTTTCCTGGAATTAGCCTATGCATTGACTGAAAAGTGGAATAATCTGGAAAATCCAGATTAACATGAAACAAAGGCATGAGGTCTTCATTGCTAGTAGGGATGTTCTGACCTTACTGAACTACAATATTGTAGTTCTGTCATCCAAGATATTCAGAAAAGTAATAGTCAGTGCTTTAGAAGTGTTGAAAGGAAGATAAATAGTTTACATTTGTTGATCTATTGTCAACTAATGAATAAATCAGAGTATCAGAGTTCATGATTATTCATGAAGTCCATCCTATTAATTAATCAGATTCATCCTGATTCCGTGACTGTCTGAGCTCAGAACTGAGAGGATTATATTTGACATTTGTACAGATACAAACCAAGCCAAACCCAGACAACACATGAAAAGGCATACACTGCAATTGTTAGATTGTATAAAGATGTACAACAATGTACTTATACACAACATGCCTTACTACATAGCCACCCAATTGCTTACCACAAAACTTTTTCGCAAAGAGCAATTCTAAATATTACATTGTACTTCAATATGATCAGAAATAACCCTCTAATAATTAAACACAGACGACTCAAGCAGTCATTATGAAAAAAAAGAACAAACCACAGGACGTTTGGGAATACTACACTACAGTGTCAGCACTAGCACTGCACTGCTTCATAGAAGATGAGATTGCATCTCTGTGCTCACATGTATACTCTCAGTTTCATAATTATTGTTGCTGTTGAAATGTATTGCATTACTGTCTTGTGCCATATTTGAAGTGGTTGCAGGCAGTTAACTTTACTGCATTTAATGTATGGTCTGCTGTATAAGTCAGTGTATAAGGCCACCTAAATTAGTATTGCACTGCTACTCATTTAAATGTACTTGTGAGTTAATCATGCATTACAAATCATGCACCTATATTATTATCTATAATAATAATAATAATAATAATAATAATAATAATAATAATAATAATAATAATAATAATAGCTATTTTAAATACACTCTCTGAAAGCTGAAAGAGGCACTTGTTTTGTTTTTTCTAAAGAAAGTTAGAAAATGATAAAATCATAATGATTAACATAATTGCTTAATGTTTTATTAGTTTTATTTTTATTTCACTTTCCATTTTCAGTGTTGGAAACTAATTTTATATTGGAGTGATAAAAGCAACAGATAGGAAATTGTCATACACAACATTTACTGTACTTTAGAGAACCTTAACAGAAATGATCATTTTTATTTGGCAACCCAAAAAGCATTTGAAGTAACTTACTGGCAGTATAATATGTGAAAGGTTTGGCACTATGCTACTTTATAAATAACATTTTTGCTAACAAATCTGTTTGTGCCCCTTGATATTTTTCCCAGAAAGTGTATATGTTTGTGTGAGTAAAATAGCTATTTATAAAACACTCAAAAAGCTTTTAAAATCCTGCTCATACCATTGTATAGCTTGTGATGTTTTCAGGGGTTATTTTTTTTTTCTTCTCTCTGATTATCTATTATTGAAAAATAAGACTTACATTTTCCCAATTAGTGTTGAAAATCAATATATAATTTTTATTGGCTCATTTATTTCCCTCCATTTTTAAAGATCAGCAGCCTTAAATTTCAAGACCAAGAAGACAAAATGTGTTTAGTTTAATCAAGCTTCAATGATATCCAATTATTATGCTGAACTAAGGAATTAATGTTTTGAGGAAAAATAGTACACTTTATTGTGTATATTCTAAGTATATACATTTAGGTCCATAAATATTTGGACACGCCAAATGTACGCCACCACAATGGATTTGAAAGGAAACAATCAAGATGTGCTTTAAGTGTAGACTTTCATCTTTAATTTGAGGGTAGTTATATCCAAATTGGGTGAACGGTATAGGAATTACGCCCATCTGTATATGTGGTCCCCCCAATTTTAGTGGCTCAAAAGTATTTGAACAAACTAACATAATCATGAATTAAATTGTGTCTGGAGTCCCAGACACAATTTACACAACTGTAAAAGTCCCCAAGAACAAACAGGAACAGCTGCAGTGCAGGCCTGGCAGAGCATCACCAGGGAAGAAACCCAGCATCTGCTGATGTCTATGGGTTCCAGACTTCAGGCAGTCATTGACTCCAAAGGATTTGCAACCAAGTATTGAAACTCAAAATTTAATTCATGATTATGTTAGTTTGTCCAAATACTTTTGAGCCCCTAAAACTGGGGGGACCACATATACAGATGGGTGTAATTCCTACACCATTCACCCAATTTGGATGTATCTACCCTCAAATGAAAGATGAACATCTACACTTAAAGAATATCTTGATTGTTTCCTTTCAAATCCATTGTGGTGGCGTACAGAGGGTCTTCACCTGAACACTTTGTAATTGTGTCACTGTCCAAATATTTATGGACCTAACTGTCTTTAAGAGAAAATATATTAATGCATAATGATGTCTCTTCAGCATTAATTAAGTAAAAACTAACAAAAAGTACTGTAGTAAGATTGTGATGAATGTTTCCAACTGGATTATCAATAGACCTTTTGAACAAAAATACAATAAATCATCCATTAAAAAATAAATGCAATTTAAAAATTGTTTCATGTAAATTACATTTTCTGAAAGTGATTTCTCCCTTTATGCAATACTATACTACACTGTTTGTCTTTGTAAAAGAACACTTTCAAACCTCAACCAGTCTCTACACTATTCAATTGATCTCTTAATTGCTTAATACTAGGTAAATGCATTTTAAATTGTTGTAAAACTGTATTTATTGCTAAAATAATCTGTTCTTTATTACAGTTTCTTGCTTATGTCAGGAAGAGAGACTCAATTTAGAACGTGTAGGAGTTATAATCAGTCACCCGAACTGCGAAAGCACATGCGTAAGACTCCATCCTACATATTGATCTGCAGTCAGTAATATCTGAGATGTCCCAGAACTGCAATGTTCATGCTTTTCCTTGCCAAGTTCTGAATGAGTGGAGAATGTTGCAATATGGATGGTAAGTTAGGCGTGCATTGAGGTTAGACTCTTTTGCCCAGAAGGCTGGAATTAATCATTTTAAGAATGTTTCAGGAGTGCAGTTAACTGGTGGCATATAATGCTATGACAATATTTCAAGTTATAACTGGAAATTCCCATGTTTAGAAATGATGGAAATGGGCAGAAAGTGTCATGGAATAACATAACGCCTCAAAGTGGGTTTTTATCATCGTTTATTTAAAGTTGTAATAAAAAAATCTTTAGATGTTTATACTGAGTTCACATCTGATGATTATACATAGTTCAGGAGAAATAACATAAGTGGTATCCTGTTTTCCTTTCTGGATTTACCTCTTGAGTAAGCACAACTTATAGCAACTATATACAGTGGCTATATGAAATGTTGATGCATTTTAAATGGGATTTGTTTCCTTTGATTTCCAACTCTTACACCCACCGCTAACAATAGCAAGGCCAGCTGCTCTACTAGTGCATCTAGAAGCGAGGCTGTATATGTACTTGCACAATAGATGGCTCGGGCAATCAAGCACCTTGTGCACCCTCCACACATTAACATGGCAGTGAACCTCTGGTCCTGCAGGAGTATGGCCACAGATTCACTGAATAACACACCGCTGGCTAGTCAACTGAGTAGCCACAACTGAAACAGTATACACAACATGGCAGCAGGAACATTCATGCTGCCTCCGTGCAGCACAGGAGAAATCACGTTCACTGAACGATACAGAGCGGCCAGCTCCACTGTGCTGTCATAACAACTATACACATCACGGGGTGCAGGAAGCAGATCATGCACCACCACGTGACACGGGAGCAGTTGTCACCTATTAGCGCAGCTAATGCAGGACAACACCAGGCTCTTCCATGACCATCAAACCATAAACATTGCGGTGTGCAGGAAACCGTTCAAGCACTCTTCGCATAACATGGGAGCATTGGCCGCTTGCTCCACCAGCCCAGCTAGGAGCAAGGCCACACCAGCTCTACAATGTCGTACAAGTGAACAACAATATATATAGCGTGGCAGCAGGAACGTTCATGCCGCCTCCACGCAGCACAGGAGCATCCAACTCAACTGAACAGTACAGAGTGGTGAGCTCCACTGTGCTGACCACTTAAAATGTCGTACAAACGAACTAAATGTAAACAGGTGGTACATTTGGCTATAGGGTTATTTTCTTTGTGTTGTATTTAGGTTTAATTAATTTATGTATAAACGTTATCAAGCTATATACAGTTTGAAGTTTGCATACCCACTGGTTTGTCATCTAAAAGAGTAGAATAACTAATTTTAATCTAAGTAGCGACATCTCTGCGGTCCTTCTCACCTCCAGCCGCTAGGGGCCGCTGCTCTGCAGAAGTAAATTAAGTTAAGTTAAGCACTTCCTTTTTCATTGCTTTTCCAGGTTGAGCTGAATGGGGAGAGAGATGCAAAATGGATGCTGCGGTGCATCGGTGCTAATCTTCGGTAAATCTTTAATCTAGTTATGACATCTTGTTGAAGTATAAATGTATACAGGTTTATATATTGTTATGTTACTAGATTTGTGAACATATTACATGTTTTAGGTGTTTTATCGTGACGGATGCCTTGAGTTTAAAGAAGGAACCTGATGTCTCCTCGTGGTTATCGAAGGTAATTAATCCAAATGATTTGACATTCACATCTGTGTTTTACATTTGTATTTATATTTAAAATACTGATATTGTATTTCAAGAGTGTTTGTGTTAGTGCCCTTTTCCCATTAAAGCTAATCCAGGAACAGTTGTAAAAGTGAACTATAGTGTAAGCCACTGATTTATGTGAGAAAGTAAACACATGCACACATGCAATACAGTGGGCTAAATAGATGTATTTTGTATTTTGTCTTTGTCTTCGTACAGCTGTAAGCCCACTGCCGTATTGTCTAGTATTATTTAGTATTCTCATGTATTATTTATTACTATTGTGTATTATCTTGTATTTTGTTTTATTTTGTATTCTGTATCTCGTATGTCCTATAGTAAATTCATTTCATGCCAATTTAGAAAGACCAGTTGCACATCCTCTCATAGCAACATATAAAAAAAATAAAGAACCGCAAAGAAGTTAGTGTCTCCTGTGTAGTGCATCACTTCCACGGGCTACACGGGGTGCAGGAACCACTCATGCGCCACCCGCGGAACACAGGAGCAGTTGACGCCTGCTGATTAGACCAGCTAATGCAGGGCAACAAAGGACTAAAGTGCTGACAAATGAACTATGTACACAGCAGAACATGAGAGCCCGCTCAAGTGCTTACCACTGAGGACAGCAGCAGTGGTCTCTAGCTCTATGGAACACAGCCAGAGCGGCCACAGACCTGTTGACCAGGGAACTATGTACACAGCGAGGCAGTGAGAACAACTTGAGCGCCATCAGCTGGGAACAGTGGCAGTGAGCTCCATTCTACACAAGCCAGAATGGAGCCACAGTCCTGCTGTTTAACACATATTATATACATAGTGGGGTACAGGCCAGACACATGCACCACCGCAACACAATGCATTAATGAACAAACTATCTACAGAGCGGCCTCATAAGGCAACGTACCTGGAGGCCGCATGACAGACCCTAGGAACACATCGACAAGCTGTCAGCAAGTCCAGGAGCAGCTCGCATGGGTGCTCAACTGGAAGGCATAGTCCGGTGGAAGGGAAAGACACGGTTCAAATAGCTCCATCAGGATGCACAGACTGGGAGAGGAAATCAGGAGCCAGAGCCCGTGGGCTACTGGGGCTCGACTGCAGACAACACTGGATTCCCAATGGAAGGGTCCGGTCCTGTCACATCCAACCTATAGAACCGGGCAAATGTAATCGGCGAAGCCCAAGCTGCAGCCAACGGGGCACCTTGAGAAAGTGTCCATGATGTGGCCACGCCTCGAGTCAAGTGGGCCATCAGGTGTTCAGGCACCGGGGTCCCAGTGGACTCGTAGGCCATGGTAATGGTGTCCACAATCCAATGCGAGAGGTGCTGCTTTGAAAGCACCTTGCCCTGTGTCCATGCTCCATAAGACACAAACAATTGGTCATAGCACCGAATGTCCTTAGCGCGTTCCAAATAGCACCTGAGGGCCCGCACAGGGAAGAGCAGGTGAAGCCGACTCTCTTGCTCCGAAGCAAAGGGAGGAAGATGAAAAGCCATCAACTCAATAGGCCTGTTGACATGAAATGGAGACAGCACTTTCGGGAGGAACGCAGGGTTAGGCCGTAGCGTGACCCTGGAGCCATCTCCCACAAAACGGACACATGATGGGTGTATGGACAGGGCGTGTAATTCGCTCACACTAGCTTCGGCTCAGCTGAGTTCAATGGCTCAAATGTGGCTTGGAAAAGTGCATTCCCCGAGAGAGGAGGTCTGCTGTCGTGTTGGACAGGCCTGGGAGGTGAACTGCTCTAACGGAGCGGAGCCATAGCTGCGGCCACAGAAGCAGACGGCATGCTAGACAGTACAGTCTGCACAACCGGAGACCTCATCTGTAAAGACCCAAACCATCACTACAGTGTCCTCAATCAGAGGAGGCCGAGGGGGAGGGTCTGTGATGCTGCCACTAGGAGGCCCAGCAGCCTCTGGCAAGGCCTCTGGCAACGCAAGGGGGCAAACACGACATCCATGCACTTGGAAAAAGCTTGGGCTAGTAACAGGCCGCAGGGAAGAACAGCAAACTCGAATGCTCGGCCCTCGTAGGCGAAGTGGAGGAATTTCCTGTGTACCTGCACAATAGGGATGTGAAAGTAACCGACTTTCAGATGCACCACAATTAACCAGTTGCTGGGCTTGATGGCCTGGGACATGGTGTGCAGTTCAAGCATGCTGAAGCTCAACACAACGGTTCAGGTGTCTCCAATCCAAGATGGGGCGGAAACAGCCATTTTCCCTGGGTACTAGGAATTGTTGGGATTAGAATCCCCCATGCTGCCCCAGAGGGGGTGCTTCATAAATTGCTCACTTCTGTAGGAGAGCAGCGATTTCGACACAAAGTGCCACACACTGCAACGGGTCCCTCACTCGCGTCCGCACCATGCCTCAGAAGGGGGGTGGACAGGCCTGAAACTACAGGGAGTAGCCAACTGTTATAGTTTGGAGTTTCTGGGAGGTATATGGGTGGGCCAGAGACTGTTGGAATGTCACAGGGTCGAAGTGCAGGAGGGAAAGGGGGCGGGGGTCCACCAGGGTGGTGGGACTGCTGCCTGGGAGCCGAGGTCAGAAAACGTCAAGCTCCTGAAGGCTGCCTGCGAGGCTGGGACGAGGGTGTAACAGGGCTAGCTGCAGGGACTGTTCCTTCTCCTGGGGAGTGCGCGTCAGCATCTCCTCCATGGAGGGGCAGAAAGTAAAGCCTGGCGATATGGGCACATCTATGAGGCAGGTCCTGTCCGTGATAGGCACCCATCTTGCCTGTGATAGCCAGAGCTGGGAGCGTGCCGCCACAATAGCTGCCAAGGAGCATCCAGTTGCCCTTGCATCGTGACGCATCACATTGACCAGCAGGTCGGTCCCCACCACTATCTCTCTGATAGGGGGCGGGCCCTGTAATACAGTGACTGGGTCTGAGGCCTCAGCCAGCTGGGCCAGGTAAAGGGCCAGCAGGCTTTCGGTGTTACACAGGCAACCCGCTTGGGCCAGCCTCGTAGGCCCTCCGGAGCAGTCTCTCAGTCACACGACATTGCCTGTCAGGACAGGCCAAGCCCCGTGACTCTGTAGACAGCAGGGTTAAGGAGACCAGCGTGGCAATGGTGGAGTTCACTCGGGGGAAGTCCACCAGGCCCGCTTCAGCCACACCCTGGGTTCTGGTATAAGCCGCCCCGGCCCATGCCTGGGCAGGGCCATTGCTGGGTGGTTCCAGGTGGCTCTCAGGTAATTCAGGAGGTCCAGCCCTTGTGGGCTGCTGCGGCCGGTGCTCCCTCTCAAACCTGGAGCGTGGGGGGGTGGGTCAGAGGGCCAGGGGATCTGCAAGCAGTCCACGGCCCTCTGGATCACCATCCAAAACTCCTGATCCTGACTTATAGGAGCAGGGGGAGTGTTGTTGCTCAATGGAGTGGGGGGGGGGCGAGGCTGGTTCCGTGTGCGGGATGAGTAATAGGTGGTCCTCCTCCCAGATTTCCTGTCTGCTGGCCTTGTCCATAGACAGTGTTGCATGGGCCAGTGGTGGAGACTTGAGATGTGGGGGGGATAGGGCCTGTGCTGCTGTTTGCACTGCCTGGAGGGTGCTTGCGCGTAGGTGCACACCGCGGGCACGTCAAGGCAGGGCGGGGTGCGGCAGATGGAGAAGCTGGCGCAGGAGGCGAGGCTGTCTCTGAAGCTGTGTATCTGGAGGAGGAGACAGAGGGGCTCGGAGAGAGGCAGAGGTCCAGATCCACCAAAGCCCCGTCAGACGCTGGAGTGGGAGATCACCAGGTGCGGAGGCGATTGCGGCGGTGCCCGGTGGGAGGCTGGGGCTCCGAAGGCACGCTGTAGCAGACCCAGAAGTCGCAGTCAATTCGCGCCTGCCGTTGGTGTTACTGTTGATGCCCAGATGGGGCAGAGGACCTAACCACTCCAACAGCAAGGTGCGTTGGCCACAAGTGGTGTAATGGTGGGGGCGAGAGGAGCTCATCCCCGACTGCACACACGCGTGACCAGAAAATGTGCAGCGGGGGCGCCGGACAGTGTTTGCACCAGGGGGCACACAACAACTGAAAAAGTGGAGTGTCTGCAGGTGTGTCTCCACCCGGCAACGTTTATGTACACTGGGGCACTGCAACACCAACCAGATGCAACCTTGTTGTTGCCGGACAGACCACTGTATATTCCAAGCACCAGGTGCTGGATACAAGCGCCGCGTAGGCCCAGAGGCTTAACCACACTGTGTGCCGTGGTTTCTGGGGACACCGGGTGACGCGGGCACCTCTCGCGAGCGAGATCTCTTACGACAGACCGAGGCTTAGGCCGGGGGGGCCAGGCCTCGGATTTTACTGCCGCTGCTAGCGCTCCTGCTGTGGAGGAAAAAGCCTTGTGGATAAAAAACAACACAGCAAGCAATCGGATAATATATAGCACTATATTAACATAATTATTATTTTTTTTAATTATCTATTTGTGAACTGAAACTGAAACCGAAAGCGCAGCCGGAGCCAGAGCAATAATACAGAGCAATTCAAGGCATAATACATTTTACAAATTCACAATTTACACAAGTGTATACGAGATATTACATACACAATATATAAGGTCTTACATCCTAGAATTAAAAAGCTGATACGTGCAGACAAGATGTTAAGTCACTGGACTCTCAGGCAAGCCAGCTGAGAAGTCGCTCAAGTCGCCGCAGATAAGTATCGCTTTTTCTCTCGCGTTTCCTCGTTTAGTTAAGTTACATTGACTGTTTATGTGGTTTGTTGTTTAGCTACGAATTGTATATCTTGCCCCTATTTTGTAGTAAGAGCAGCAACTTTTTTTTAGTGAATTTAGCCAGTTACATAGCGCACTCAACACAATTTACAATTGTGCAATCAGAAGCGTTACACTGTAGGCTGAGATTATTTAGGATTTGTTTAGCATTACTACAAGCTATTGTTCAGTGTAACTGCGTGTGTCTGGCACTGTCTTTGTCTGTATTCGGATATTAAGCGGCCATTAATTGTGCTATTAGCAGTCCTGCGTGGGAGGGAGGGCCATCCTGACCAGCCTTGTGTCATTCAATGCAACACAGGTGTGCACTGTCCTAATTAGTTACAGGTGTCATATTTAACCGCCCCCCACCCCTCTGCGCCAGCAGTCAGTGCCAGCAGCCTTCAGTGCCCCCCTTCCGAAGGGCCACGCTTACAAAGGGCAGGGACTCTAGCTGCGGGGACTCCAGCGAGGAGAAGACTGCAAGGAGACGCTACACAGCAACAACAGGCAACCATGATGATCTCTCCGATTCCTGTCCTGCTCTCTCCGTCTTCTCGGTGTGCACCTCCACACCATTGCTTCCCTAATCCATCCAACCTCATCTCTCTGCCTCTCCCCCCTCCTCCTCCCTCCCCTCTACTCCACTCTCTGGGGGCCTGTGGAACTGCCACTCAGCTTCCAACAAGGCTGACTTCTCCGCCTTTGCCTCCCACCAATGTCTGGATTTCCTCACTCTCACCGAGACATGGATCGCCCCAGACAACTCTACCACCCCTGCTGCATTATCCTCTCTGTTCGTCCTGTCCCACTCCCCTCATCTTACCCTTCTCTCCTCTTCTCTGCCCCCCCCCTCTCTCCTCTATCACAACCCACAGCTTTGAATTCCATTCAGTGGAAATCACCTCTCCCTCTCACCTCTTCCTTCTAGTTCTCTACCGTCCACCTGGTCCACTCACCTCCTTCCTGGATGAACTCGACTTTCTTTTCTCCTCCCTCCCCTCGCTGTCCTCACCTACCATCCTCCTGGGAGACTTCAACATCCACCTCTCCAACCCTTCCCACTGTGCCGGATTTCTTCCTCTCCTTCACTGCTTTAACTTCTCTCACTCCTTGTCTCCCTCCACTCACAGGGCTGGCCGCCAGTTAGACCTCAGCTTCTCTAGAGGCTGCTCCCCTTCAACACTCTCCGTGACACCCATGGACATCTCAAACCACCACTCCATCTCCTTCTCCCTTTCCCTCCCCTCCCTCCCCACTCCACCCACTCCCTTTGTCACCTTCCGCCGTAATCTCAGCTCTGTCTCCCCCTCCACCCTTGCCTCCACCGCCCTCACTCTCTTACCTTCCATTGACTGTTTTTCCCATCTATCTGTCAACTGTGCTACCTCCTCTTTGTTCTCCTCCCTCACCTCCTCTCTTGACTCTCTCTGTCCTCTCACGTCTCGTACTGCCCATCCCTTCCCTCCTCAGCCTTGGATCTCTGCTGTTCTCTACGCAACCCAAACTAGTCTGTGTGCCGCCGAACAGTGGCTAAGGAACAAACTCCCAGCTACCGCTCTCTACTGTCCACATTCTCGTCCTCTCTCACCTCTGCCAAGAAGTCTTACTTCCAATCACTCTTCGAATCCACTGTCAACAACCCCCCCAAACTCTTCTACACCTTCTCCTCCCTCCTTGCCCCCCCTCCCCCACCTCCTCCCTCATCTCTCACTGATGATGATTTCGCCTCCTTCTTCTCCTCCAAGATTGCAGACATCCGCAGGCTCTTCAATACTCCACCCTCATCTCCCATCACACCAAAACCTCCCACCGATCAAGCTTCTTCATTCTCGCCTCTCTCAGATGCTGAAGTTTCTGCTCTCCTCCTACATCACAAACCTACAACGTGTGCCCTGGACCCTCTCCCTTCTCGCCTCTTCCAAGCAACCACTCCTGATCTTCTCCCCTTCATCTCCTCCCTCCTCAACTCCTCACTCCTCTCTGGCTGTTTCCCCTCTGCATTAAAACAAGCTGCTGTCATCCCACTCCTCAAGAAACCAACCCTTGATGCCACCTCTCCTCAGAACTCCCTACTCCCCTTCCTCTCAAAGACTCTCGAGCGGGCGGTCCACCTGGTCCGCACAGCTCACTCCACCGAGACGGCTCTCCTGGCTGTCACTGACTCCCTCAGCTGTGCTCGGGTGGCCTCCCTCTCCTCCGTCCTCATCCTCCTTGACCTCTACGCAGCATTTGACACTGTTGATCACTCCATCCTCCTCTCCTGCCTTGCTGACCTTGGAATCTCTGGGACTCCAACCTCTCCTCACAGGTGTTCCCCAAGGCTCTGTCCTGGGCCCGCTCCTGTTCTCTCTCTACACTCGCTCCCTGGACCCCCTCATCGCTTCCCATGGCTTCTCCTACCACTTCTACACTGATGATGCCCAGATCTTCCTATCTTTTCCCTCTTCTGACCCTCTCATCCCCTCTCGCATCTCTTCCTGCTTGTCTGCCATTTCCTCCTGGATGCACTCGCACCACCTCAAGCTCAACCTCTCCAAATCAGATCTCCTGTTTTTCCCCCACTCTTCCTCACCTTCTGCTGACCTCCCCATCTCGATCCCCTTGGAATCCACCACACTCTCTCCTTCTCCTTCCGCTAAAAATCTAGGAGTCACCCTCGATCCTGCGCTCTCCTACACCCAGCACATTACCACGCTGACACGCACCTGTAGATTCTTCCTGAGCAACATACGCCGGATCCGTCCCTTCCTCACCGACTACTCGACTCAGCTGCTCGTCCAGTCACTGGTCCTCTCCCGCCTGGACTACTGCAACTCCCTCCTGGCCGGCCTGCCTGCAACTACTACCCACCCACTCCAGCTCATCCAGAACTCTGCGGCTCATCTGGTATTCTCTCTGCCACGATTTGCACACGCTACTCCGCTGCTCCGTTCCCTCCACTGGCTCCCGATAGCGGCACGCATTCAGTTCAAGACACTGACCCTCACCTACCACTGTCTCGACCACACTGCACCAAGCTACCTTCAGACACTCGTCTCTCCATACATCCCCTCCAGACCACTGTGCTCCTCAAGTGCCAGAAGACTAACTCTACCTCCTCTCCACTCTCCTTCCTCCAGAGCCCGCTCCTTCTCATCCCTGGCCCCTAAATGGTGGAATGACCTGCCCACCGAAGTCAAAACAGCAGAGTCCTTGACCTCATTCCGGCACTTACTCAAGACGCATCTTTTCCGACAGTACTTGTAATATTAGTTCTCTATCCCTGCTAGATAGCACTTCACAGTTTTTATCATGCTTCTCGCGTTCATGATTGTTTTCCTCCTTGCTCCCTTTCCCGTAGCCCTTGACTGTGACCCTACATCTTGACAGCATTTAGCTTTTACCATCCAGGATGTAGGACCTCACTTACTGTACTTGTGTAAATTGTAAATTGGAATCTGTAAAATGTATTATTTTGAATTTCTGTTTTAGTTAAATTGAATTTGTAAAGATTGATGCCTTGTACTTAACTGTATTTTTGCACTTTGTTTGCACTTATGTTGTAAGTCGCCCTGGATAAAAGTCTGCCAAGAAAAAATAAAAAAATAAAAATAATAATATTATTATTATTATTATTATTATTATTATTATTATTATTATTATTATTATTATTAATAATAATAAGTCAAAGTTAAGAGCTAAGGGAAAGGGAGCGTAGGGGAAATCAAAATAAACAATACAAGTGCAAGCAATGCAAGGCAAGAGTATGACAAACGTTGTATAAGTGCAATCTTACAGGAGAATAAATGACTAAATTACAAGTAGAGTCTGAAAAGATGCATCGCTAGAAGGAGGTCAGGAACTCTGCAGTTTTGACTTCAGTGGAAAGGTCGGTACACCACTTAGGGGCCAGGGATGAGAAGGAGCGGCTCTGGAGGAAGGGGAGTGGAGAGGAAGCAGGGTTAGTCTTCCTTCACTGGAAGACCGAAGTGGCCTGGAGGGGATATATGGAGAGATGAGGGTCTGCAGTTAACTCGGTGCAGTCTGTTCGAGACAGCGGTAGGTGAGGGTCAGTGTCTTGAACTGAATGCGTGCCGGTGGAGTAGCGTGTGCGAATCGTGGCAGAGAGATTACCAGACGAGCCGCAGAGTTCTGGATGAGCTGGAGCAGGCGGGTAGTAGTTGCAGGCAGGCCGGCCAGGAGGAAGTTGCAGTAGTCCAGGCGGGAGAGGACCAATGACTGGACGAGCAGCTGAGTCGAGTAGTTGTTGAGGAAGGGACGGATCCGGCGTATGCTCAGGAAACATCTGCAGTTGCGTGTCAGTGTGGTGATGTTCTGAGTGTAGGAGAGCACAGGATCGAGGGTCAGTCCTAGGTTCTTAGCTGAAGAAGAGGGAGAGAGTATCGTAGATTCCAAGAGATCAGCAGAAGGTGAGGAAGAGGGGAAAAAAGAGGAGATCAGATTTGGAAAGGTTGAGCTTGAGGTGGTGTGAGTGAATCCAGGCACAGATAGCAGACAGGCAGGAAGAGGTGCGAGAGGGGATGAGAGTGTTGGATGAGCGAAAAGACAGGAAGATCTGGGCATCATCTCCGTAAAAACGGTAAGAGAAACCATGGGATGCAATGAGGGGCCCCAGGGACGGTGCGGCATCTCCTCGCAGTCTTCTCCTCCCTGGAGTCCCACAGCTAGAGTCCCTGCCCTTTCGGGTTCCTATGGAAGTGCGCAGAAACCCCTCCCCCTTGGGCAGTGCTTCCAACTTGAAAGATAACTGAATTTTATCAGTACTCCATACCACAATGTCATCTTCACTCAGAGACCATGTACCCTTTAAACTTGTTTTACATTTTTGTAATGACTGGGGTGCAAAAATACATTATGTTAAATGTGTTCATAGGTCTTTCCGTGTTACACCAGTTCATAAACCCACCAGTTGCCACTGGCCACATGCTTCACAGTAGGTATGGTAACTGTTTTTTTTTGCTTTGGGCCAGACATAACTCATTGCATTTAGGCCAAATAGTTACATTTGTGTTTCAATGGACCACAGAATCTTTTGCACATATTTTTACAAATTCCAGGCAGGGTTTTACATGGGCTTTTATTAAATTTTTTTAAAGAATTGTGTTCCTTCTTGCACTCTTCCATACAGGCCAGACTTGTGTACTACCTGAGCTATTGTTGACAAATGGAAATTGTCTCCTGTCTAAGCCATGGAACGCTGTATGTCTTTCAGAGCTGTAATCAGGCTCTTGGTGGCTTCTCTGACCAATGCTCTTCTTACCAATGCTGCTCAGTCTGGGAGGACAGCCTGCTCTTAGATGATTCTGGGTGGTGCTGTATGCCTTCCACTTCTTAATGATCAACCTGACTGTGCTCCAAGCGATATTCAATGCCTTTTAAATATTTTTATACCCCTCCCCTGATCTGTGCCTTTCCACAACTTTATCCTGTAGTGGTTTTGAAAGCTCCTTTATCTTCATAGTAATATATTTTCTTGGAATGTACTATCCAACCATGGATCCTTACAGATGTATTTGATCTAAAATCATGTAAACCACTTTTAGTGAATACAGATGGACTACATTCAACTTATTGTGTGAATTCAGAAGGCAATATTGTGTAGATCAGAAAAAACAAATCCCATTTAAATGCAAGATGTCAACTTGTAACGCAAGAAAATGTTAAAAAGTCCAAGGGGTGTGAATACTTCCTATATCCACTGTATCTTTAGGGGTTTGAGCATTTACCAGGAATTAGTCACAGGTGAAATGTTTCTCTTTAAAGCAGGAATGTGGATGTAGAGAGGTAAGTTGGGTTTGTGTGATTGATTTCTAGACTGTGAAGTTCATATCTAAGCATGCTGGCCAAATTGACTGACATTTAATTAATCATAATTTGATTTCCTTAATGTAGATATCTATGATGCTAATGAAAATACATAAATAAATGTGACCCTCATAACCTTTTATACCTCCAGAAAATGTACAGCTCCAACACATCAACTGTATTAATCAATCATGTGCATAACCTTTTATTGCATATGAATCAATCCATTTCATTAAGGGTTTTCATCACTATTCTGGTTTTCTAGGACATTGTTTGTTTTATGAAATGGACACAGAACATTCCTTATTACACTAGTTGTTTTCTGTTTAAGTAAAGATCCTAGGTATTACAATTATAGACTATTTGTGCCATAAGTGTTAGCAAGTACATTGTCATGGTGATGAAAAAGCTGTAATATTATGTAATAAATCACCTCTTGAGATATCATGGGGGTTTCCTTTGTCATAAATGTTTTCCTTCGAACAAGTGTAAAAATGTGACCCCTTCATGCATTTTCAAATAAAAAACTACAGAGAAAACCAGGTGTTCAGTGTTGATAAAGCTACTGAAGTGTGTGTGTGTACGTGTGTGTGTGCATGTGTGTGTGTGTGTATCTGGGGGTGGTGTGGGGGTAGGCAGTATCAGTAAAACCTTAAAAAGTATTCATAGAACATGTTGATTTGCTATTCATTGATTAGATGAATTCAGATATACCCAGTTTACCTTTTAATCACTTTTGTTGAACAGCATAATTATTCTACTGTTATATATATATATATATATATATATATATATATATATATATATATATAGTGGATTATATCTGTAGCAATATATATAACTAACAGTATGAATAAAGAAAAATGGAAATCATTGCCAAACATAATTTGTCATCATCTCCAGCTATGTGATAGAACATAAAAACTGTCACAAGAAACTAAATTGGAAACAAAAGGGATTCACCATCTGTGAGTTATGCAAATTGAAAAAGTGAGCTGTTTTTTTTTTCCATAGGATGCCCTGATTGTTGCATAATTATCGTTGACAAGAATTTGGCTCATGGAATCTAGGCAAGACAATTAGTTAAACCTTGAATTTTAAACATATAGTCCAACAGTGGGGAATATACATAGGGGGCAGAAAGAAAACAAACAAACACCACAAATGTCTTTTCATAGACCAAGGAAGTAAGGACACAAGTGCTTCTTTTATCTAAGGCATGTATTTAGTTCTGTGTACATGTGTGCTTGCATGTATGTATTGACTGATTTATTCTGTTTTTTAAGTTTTCTCTCCACAGCTTTTGTTAACATTTTGTTGCTGTCAATGTGGTTTACAGAACAGTTGGCATCAAAAGAGCAGCTTCAGCCGGTATTTCAAGCATGTCTTTTGTGAAGGCTCCAGATAGTTTCGCACAGAGCGATTCTAAGGAGGAGGTGGAAGTCTAGCCGTAGGGTAACCGTTTTATGCTGGATCTAGCACAAAAGGTTCAGAATGAGATTTTAAATGGCCAGTTAGAGCATTGTCAGCGTTACTCTGGGCTTCAAAAACACAAGGGCTGTTTGCAGAATAGCGGTTTAGTTCATCACTCTTGATGAAAGACGTACTTATTCGCAGTGGATTGCCATTGTGCTGTGTCTTTTGTACAGTATTTTCTATAGTATAATAGCATTGCTGCTTGCATATATTAATCGGATATTTAGAAACAAAGATAATTGCCTGATTTCAATTTTACACCTTGGTGTCTTATTTGTGTGCCTAAGAAGAATAGGATCAGTATTGTCTTTTCAATATACTTATCTTTTTCTGGCTCTGCTTTAAAAATACATGAGCACATATCCATGGTGAATTGCAAATGAATAGTGCAGGATGAACACTAAAGATTGTATGCATCTCCTCAAAAGGTATGATGTTGATCACGTTTAAGAGTTACAGGAAGGGTTAGGGGTTTGGGGGTTGAGTTATGTTTCAGGGTAGGGTTAGGACTGGCACATTAGATGGAAAAACACAAGATGTGCAGGTGTAATTAGTGTGGTATTGATAATCTGTATGATAAAAGTGTGAAAGGAATGTAATGAGTCAATAGATGCTATTTTTAGATGCTTGTGTTTATTGTTCAAATGTATCAATTTCAAGTGCTTTGTCTTAATCCACTGGTCCTCTTAATATAGATTAAATACAAGGAAGTTAACCAACCTGGTAGATGTGCACTGTCCGTTAAACAGACCTCCCCCATGAGACGTGAGATGTTTTCATCCTATTTATTTAAAGGGAAATGTAACAATCTTTAATGGTTATCCTTGTTGATTCGTATGCTATATGTATTTTGGGTGATCAGTCTATGACAGGATTTTAATCCAGAACTGATTTTAGGCCAAACTCATTAAGTATGACCATGACTTAAAAACAAATTGGATTGCATGAAATTCTGTGCTAGACTTATGTGATTAAATTATGCAAAGCTCTCTCTTTTTGATCTCTAGTTATTCAAATCAATGGAGAGTATGTCAGATAAAATCAGGTTGCACCACATTTTAATTTCCAAACAGAATGATGTATTGAATACATACATGAAGAGTGATTGTAAGTTATTTCTATAAATACTGGTAAGTCAGATGTGCAATATACCTAAGTAACACATTGACATTCGTGAGGTTAAAGTGTACAATTCATGTAGAAATTCCTGTCAGTTTACTTGACATGCCTTGTGCAGGCATTTGAAATATTATTCCTCCCTCTTGAGACCTCTGCATAAGCTAATGATAGTTACAATATATTAATGTGTGACTAAGTACATGTGGCACATTGGTGGATGAAAATAATGCAGTTCAGTCTCCTGCATTACAGTGATATCATGAAAATGTGAATACTCCTGGATTCACAGTCTGTACAATGAATGTGCAATGATAAAAACAACTTTAGAATAGAATAAGACAGAGTAAACATTTCATTTTGGTAAAGAAGAAAAATGGCATATATATTAGTTTAATATTGATGTGATTGAGGTTGATGAAAGTTCAAAATGCATAACTCTTTAGAAAAGTTCATAAATGCTGTATTGAAGTTCTATTCAAAATAATCTAGGTTATTTTAAGGGATTGGAGAGTGAGTCACCTAGGATAAAAGCTTTAGCTAAAACAAAATTAAAATATCATAATTTTACAATATCGCACAGGTTTCTGTACTTGTTTTTTTAGTACCAGTGGCAAATGGCCTGATTCACTAAATCCTCTACAACATATTGAAAATTGTTTTATTAAAATCCTCCTTGACTTTTTTCATGGTTTTTCTGTGTGGTTTAAAAAAATGTATGTAGGTGTTTTTGTTTTTTTTTTGTTTCATCTGGAGCTCTCAGTTACTTCAGTTATACAATCCAGGTATTGGGGAGTGTGGGGGGACGGAACAGTCTGCCTTTCCTTCTGGTTCAGTAGAAGAGAACATATATACAGTAAAATTATTTAAATGTTGTTTTACATTTCATGTCTTATTAGATATTATTTTTATTTAAGGGACACTACCTGTAATATAATTTGCAGTAAGCAGAGTATTTAATTTATCCCTTTAACCAGATAATTAGACCAATTAAGTGCATGATTTGAACAAAAGCCAGAAAACACTGCTGCACTCATTAGGAGATCCATGTTCTAGAACAGTGGTTCTCAATCCTGGAGGACCCCCTACCCTGCTGGTTTGTGTTCCAACCAAGCTCTCATTTCCTTAATTGAACCCTTAATTTAACTGATAATTTTCTCAGTCAGAGCCTTTTAATTATTTTTAAAAGAAAGGAGTTTAAGTTAAGTATAAAATTGGATAAGTAACTTATTTTCAGTTAGGACAACTCATGCAATAACTTAACAGCTTATTGACAGTGTAACAAGCATTTACATAGACATTGGCATTGGTCTCACATTCAAGGGGTCCCTGCCTGTCATTCATTTTGGCAACGCTTTCATGCCTGACCGACTTCAGCTTTGGACAGGGGCAGCATAGCTGCCACTCCCCCTTTGACATGGGAGCCAGGACACAGGCTGGGGGGTGGAGGGGAATTCAGAAAACATGGCAGGGGAACACTTTTTTTGGTGAATTTAAATACAATTTTTTCCTATAAATTTTCTCAGGCAACCAATGGTCTTGTGCGATTAGGTGAGTTTCCTGAACCATCGCTTTGCTTAATATCTTATTAAGGACTCAAGTTTGTATCAGTTACACAATTTCAAAATTCAAATGTATGCAAATTATTACTTCAATTACGTGTTAAATTAAGTAATTGAGAGCTTGGTTGGAACAAAACCCAGCAGGGTAGGGGGTCCTCCCAGACCAGGGTTGAGAACTGCTGTTCTAGAACATATTAAAATAAGAAGAATTACATTGGCTTTCTCGTTCATGTTCATTCTAGACTGGAACACAAATTCAGGACCCTTTTTTTCCCTCAAGGGTATCATTTTGTTAAAAAAAAGCACACACAAACACAAAAACAGGTTCTATCTCAAAGTTTGCTTTTCTCGCAATCCTCTGCTTAGTCCTTGCCAGTGCTGATCCATCAGGAAACTTGTCTTACAGAAATACACAACCAGTTTACTCACTCCGGGATGAACTCTCCAGTATGACAGGGGACTAATACCTTTCTTACAGAAGGGATGCCTTTACTTAGCTCTGCAATTCTGACAAATCTCCTGTCGGGTTTAATAGCAGTTGCCTTTGATGCCTGATCAAGGTCCTGTGCTTCCAGGAGAATTAGAGTGCTTCGATGCAGAATTCGGAAGTCCACAGCGGCAAGGTAAAGATAAGAGAGGGGACACAGCCAGGCTCTGATTTAGAGGGGAAATAATATATAACATGGCCTAAGGGTAAATTTACATTATAAACACTAAAGCCCAAGTAGTTCTTATTCTTTTATTATAATCCCTAGGGTATTCGACAGCTTAATAACTGGTTGTACGTGATGTGAGGTGATGTGGTGCATTGGGTACAAGTCATCATGAAAGCATAATTCAAATTGTTTTATGTTGGAACAGAGACAGGGTGTTTTAATCATTCACCATACTTCCCCACCACATCAATGAGTCTATAATAAAACTACTGATATAAACTAGCCATTGGGTTAATAGAGCATGTACAGCATTTTCTATCATGTCTGCGTAGACAGATTTTTTCAAAGTGGAAAACACACATTGTCCTTGATAGGGAAATAGATACGTAGTTTGTACTTTAGAGGAGGAAAAACAAGTACCTGAAACTGGTGTGGAAGACCTAATTGGCTAATTGACCAGCATGTGTGGTTGGCCAATCAGTCAATTATCCCGCTGGGTGGCACCACACCCTTTTTAAAGGGTCTCAGCTCTCCAACTGAAGACGACACAGACACAGTTTTGTTCTTCAGGCCAACTTGCTGGTGGCTTTGTTTTGTGTGAGTTTATTTAAATAAAAGTATTTTATTTTCCATACTTTTGTTTCTGCCTCCTGGGTCCCAGCTCAATATATATTTTATAGACCATATCAATGTAACAATCCGTTTTCCATTTATAATATGACTGATGGGAAAACAACTCGGCTCTTCTAAATGTAGACAGAAAATAAATTCACAAAGGAAAGTACAGTTTCCTCACTGGAGACAGAATGGTAACAATCTAGATTAAAGATCTCATATAAAAGATCGATAAAACATACAGAAACCATTTGTTAGTCATTAATAGTTAATTAGGTTCTTTGATGCATTGCATTGTACCCACCTTTGACTCCCAGGGTGATCCATTAGCTGAAGAGGATCCTCATATTTGTTTCTAGGACAGCTTAAGATGTGATTAAAGAGAAGCACCTGATGAAATAAATGACTGGATGATTAAACAAAATATCCACTCGCTTTGCATCCCTGTTCTCTAAAATGCCTGTAAACACAGTAATGACTAGACAGTGCCTTAGAGCTTTAAAACTTGCAAAGGAAGCAACTGTTACATAAAATACAACTTTTTGTAGACACCATATTTGGTATAGTTTTCAGTCATCTCCAGCACTAAATGTACCCAATTGCAGTATTCTTATATTTATCTTATAGAACCACTTGCCAGGTATATGAACAAAATAACAAAGGGGTTCGGTCAGGTACAAATATACCATGAAATAACATATATGAATCACTGAAAAAATGACAAATTATTAAACAAATTTTGACCTGTTATTTAGCTTTGTTTCATTAACACACTTCGATCTGGTATAGGCAGACTAGGCTTTTCTGCATGAAAACGTCATAACTGGCTTGCCTAGCCTAGTTTATTTTTGATAAACTATTATGACTGACATCTCTAAAGACTTCAACAGCCAATCATGGAGGTTTTATTTCATTGGGGTATTCACATTTTGCAACAGACAAGTATGTTGTTTGACATGAAGGGAGAGTTCAGGTGAGAAGACGGGTTTAAAATGACAGTGAATGTGGAAGCGATGCGAAGGGCGATTGAGTGACAGGGGCAAATCAGTGAATCAGTGATAAGGACAGTTAAGCAGATTATTTATATTTTACTGTATTGGTCTTATATAAGATTTGGGGAAAGACTTATTCAATTCTGGAACTGAATGTACACATATCAGAAGTGGGGATATACCGTATCCCCACTGGGGATAAAATATGACGACCAGAGGGGGGGATGAAAAAAGCAGAAGGAGGAAAACCCCGCCATTCCTGGTGGCAAATTGCACCCAGCCCATACCTTTAAATCAGTCAAAATTACAAATACAAAAAATGAAATTACTATAGTGAGATGAGATATAAAAATAAAACAAGAGGACTATTGGGGAGAGTATGGTGGTGGTATCAATAAGAACAAAAAAAAAAGCTTTTTTTTATCTAATAAGAAACTTATACTGAGTATATATATATATACTGATTATACATCTATCTCAGTAACCCCTTTTTTCCTGAATTGTATGTAGTTTATACTTCCATCACACATGCATATCAAAAGGTGCATACACAGCTGTGTTGGACTTGTCAGTGTGGCAGCCTGTACATGTTTAGCTGCAGCTCAATTCTTCAACATCAAAAATCCATAATCATAATTATCTCTAAATTGCACCCCCTTTTGCACCGTCAGCACCACATGGCCATAAGGCCAGAGGCTGAAAAGGAACAAAAATGGCTGACACAGCATAGCAAGGTCTTTCAGGACAGTTTGGAAGTAAGCTTGAACAGGCTTTTTCTGACGCTGAGCTTGACCTTCCCAGCAATATCTTGTCAGATCTCCAGGACTGTGAAAAGCTCTGAAATGTGTCAAATACACAAACAAATACATATTTTTTTTCCGTTGCTATCACAAGTTCCCACATTGTTAAATAATACATTATGTTTTTAATATTAGAGTTTTCACAGATTCATAATAAGCATAATAAAGCTAAATCAAAATGTAATACCAGACATTAATTAATAACTGATTTATAAACATACTGTGCTGTGCCAGTGATTAATTATATATTACTTGCCTGTTGTTTAAATCATCCTATAACATATTTAATATATATCCTATCAATTTTTAATGAAACATCAACTAATAGCATTCTCAAGGCTTCACATTAAATTGTGCAGTGCATTCTTATTCAATAGTCTCTGGAGTGAAACTGCAAATAATAGCATAGGTTACTTATTTTAGATGACTGTAACCACCCCAGTCAACACGCAAAGGCCTCTAATTCTCCCTTGGGGGTTTCTAGGGGTGTGAGGTTAAAACTTTATGAATCATGAGGGGCATCCAGTAACACTTGTTCTTATCTTTTCCCAGCCCACACACACATCCTCATTCATTGTATTTTAAACCTGCATTTTTATGACACACAGTTTATCTCCCTGAGGCCTAATTGTATCAGACAAGGGGAAAGAAAATGGCTCGGCTTCTAAAAGCAAGAGTCAGGTGAATGAGAAAAACAGAGAAGGAAAGAAGTGTGAGGGTCAGTGGATCACTGTTACACACTTTGTTCTGCCCGAGTAGGTTTTATCTGAGGCATGGAGTTTTTACCTCACTTAAGATATGTGGAACCAGGTTAAGTCGATTCCTCTCTTCAGACTTGCCTCACCATGGGGCTTCAAGTGGTTTCAAACAGGTGTCAAACTTAGGCTGGGAATAGTGATAAGACAGTAGATACATGTCACTTTCTATATCTTTCAGCTTGTATGTCTTAGTTTCAGTCTGTTCCCAGTCACTCCCTATATGTTATTACCTTAAAATGCCTTATATAAGAACTGTCTAATGTACTCTCTCCTGTTTTATTACTTGATGACTTGGGTCCTTGATTTTAATGATAATCCTTGTTTTCTGTTTTATTTGTTTCCTTGAGAAATTCAGTTTCATTGGACTCCTGGTTTGTATTTACAATTTCAATGCACGTTCTTATCTTGGACTTCAGCTTCACCATTTAGAAACTAAGACCTAGGCTAATGTTCCTGTTGCTTAATTAATTAAAAGAAGTTAAGGATCAGTACATGGGGCAAAGTACTTATTCCTAGGTATCCTTGTTAATTATGTTTTTTTGACACAAGAAAAGCTGCAGTCAGAGAAACAAACAGCTATTTACTGTTACAATTGAGGGTTAAGGGATTTAAAATATAAATCCGCATGAGGTGCAGTATCAGGCAAGTATAAAGGCTACTTCAGTCAGGACAACTCATGCAATAACATGGTGTTTATAAGTAGTAACAAGCATTTACATTGGTCATTGGGCATTGGTCTCACATTCAAGGGGGCCCTTGCAGCTGCCACTCCCCCCCTTGACATGGGAGCCAGGATGCAGGTGGAGGCTGGGGAGGTGGTGGGGAATTAAAAAACACTGCAGGGGATGCTGTTTTGGGTGAATTTATATACCATTTGTTTGTACTCATTTCCTGAGGCAGCCAATAGGCTTTTACCCACTGAGTACAATTAAGAGAGTTTCCTGCCTGAACCATTGCTTTACTTAATTTATTGCAGGTCTCAGAAGTAGAGGGCGGTGCTCTTCCTTTACTTTAATGATTGGATTGACGGCATTTACAAACAACAGCTCTGTGTTTCTTTTCCTGTTCATTATTCATAATGCACTATATAAGTTGAACACAACTGTATATGAGCATCACTGTCATTGTCTACAGGCTGTACGTATGTTTATGCCAAAGCGCAGTGTGCATAGATCACGGGTACTCTTTTTCAAAAGCCTGATTAATATAGAATGCTGTTCTTGCTGCTTTTGCTAAGTGGCAAATTAGCGACAGTAGCTAGCCAAATATCCAGGTTAAATTGACTGTGAGTGATAACAGTGTCTATCTGACCCAGATTCCATGTATACATTAGCATCATATTTTAAGTCATTTTCAATATGAATCCTGTGACAAAAACAGCTACATTTCTACAGTAACAATGTTGTTTCATACTTGAAACAGTATCTGTGTCTCTATGGGCTGATTTCACAGACCCAGATTAGCTCTAGTAGTAAACAACCAAATGTTATGTTAGGTAGGATAATCCAAGACTGGAGCTAAACTATATATATATATATATATATATATATATATATATATATATATATATATACACTCACCTAAAGGATTATTAGGAACACCTGTTCAATTTCTCATTAATGCAATTATCTAACCAACCAATCACATGGCAGTTGCTTCAATGCATTTAGGGGTGTGGTCCTGGTCAAGACAATCTCCTGAACTCCAAACTGAATGTCTGAATGGGAAAGAAAGGTGATTTAAGCAGTTTTGAGCGTGGCATGGTTGTTGGTGCCAGACGGGCCGGTCTGAGTATTTCACAATCTGCTCAGTTACTGGGATTTTCACGCACAACCATTTCTAGGGTTTACAAAGAATGGTGTGAAAAGGGAAAAACATCCAGTATGCGGCAGTCCTGTGGGCGAAAATGCCTTGTTGATGCTAGAGGTCAGAGGAGAATGGGCCGACTGATTCAAGCTGATAGAAGAGCAACTTTGACTGAAATAACCACTCGTTACAACCGAGGTACGCAGCAAAGCATTTGTGAAGCCACAACACGTATAACCTTGAGGCGGATGGGCTACAACAGCAGAAGACCCCACCGGGTACCACTCATCTCCACTACAAATAGGAAAAAGAGGCTACAATTTGCACAAGCTCACCAAAATTGGACAGTTGAAGACTGGAAAAATGTTGCCTGGTCTGATGAGTCTCGATTTCTGTTGAGACATTCAGATGGTAGAGTCAGAATTTGGCGTAAACAGAATGAGAACATGGATCCATCATGCCTTGTTACCACTGTGCAGGCTGGTGGTGGTGGTGTAATGGTGTGGGGGATGTTTTCTTGGCACACTTTAGGCCCCTTAGTGCCAATTGGGCATCGTTTAAATGCCACAGCCCACCTGAGCATTGTTTCTGACCATGTCCATCCCTTTATGACCACCATGTACCCATCCTCTGATGGCTACTTCCAGCAGGATAATGCACCATGTCACAAAGGTCGAATCATTTCAAATTGGTTTCTTGAACATGACAATGAGTTCACTGTACTAAACTGGCCCCCACAGTCACCAGATCTCAACCCAATAGAGCATCTTTGGGATGTGGTGGAACGGGAGCTTCGTGCCCTGGATGTGCATCCCACAAATCCCATCAACTGCAAGATGCTATCCTATCAATATGGGCCAACATTTCTAAAGAATGCTTTCAGCACCTTGTTGAATCAATGCCACATAGAATTAAGGCAGTTCTGAAGGCGAAAGGGGGTCAAACACAGTATTAGTATGGTGTTCCTAATAATCCTTTAGGTGAGTGTATATATATATTTGAAACATCATTAACCACTTCAAAGAGGGCATATTTTCCTATAATTTCACAGTGAACATTTGTAATTATAAAATATCCTCAAGCTGCCTGTACACAAGGCATCAAGGTTTTCCCTTCATTTTAAATAATCTCCTATAGCATATTTATACTTGTTTCACTCTATCTTTGTCTGTAGTTAGTTCTGAAAGCTTTCATTAAACTTTTGATTGATAGAGGAATTTACACTATTCAAAATATATCACACTGTTATATTTCCATTTCAATTGCCTATTAAACATTTGCATAAGCTATTACATTCATTTTATTTAGCCTTTTTAGGCCTAAACCAAATCAAAACTTTGACCTACCTGAGAATCACAGATAACAAATTGTACCCTGTCACAACACTATTCATAAGTGATATAAAGGAGTCTCTCTGGCAATAAATAAATACATATCTTTTCAAAAAGCGACAGGATGCTGGTTTGTTATTTGTAATTCACAGGCAGGTCAATGTTGGTCGAGGCCCAAATATGAATTCTGCAAATAGGAGATTATAACTATAGATTATATAATTATAACCTGTATTTTACATATATTTTATTTCTTGTGATACTGCCAATTCTGTATTGTTGTGCTTTTTTATTATTATTTAATGATTGCTGTTATTATTCCTTCCTTGTTTTTCATTTTAAATTTAACTTCTCAAAAAACACTCAGACAAATATATTTCTAAGACAGATAAGAAATAGGTAAGTATACATAATAACATATCTCCACCAAAAATTTAATCAAACTTGAGCTTTTGTTTCCATAAAAAAGAGGTTCAAGGTTAGTCTTGATGTAGATGTTGTGAACTATGCATTTGGTGCAATAACTCTCCCTCCTTGTTTGCTTCTGCACCGTGCCTCATCTGTCTCGCTTCACCTTGGAGAGGAAAGAGATCAGCAGCGAATTAAGACTGTTTGCAGATTTAACATATGAATGAATCACAAATGTACTGCAAACACAAAATCATATTAATTTCCACCCCCTCTGCAGAATATATATATATATATACACACACACACAGTACTGTGCAAAAGTTTAGGCAGGTGTGAAAAAATGCTGTAACGTAAGAATGCTTTCAAAAATAGACACGTTAATAGATTATATTTATCAATTAACTAAATGCAAATTGAGTGAACAGAAGAAAAATCTAAATCAAATCCATATTTGGTGTGACCACCCTTTGCCTTCAAAACAGCATCCATTCTTCTAGGTACACTTGCACAAAGTCATGGATTTTGTAGGCATATAGTCAGGTGTATGATTAAACAATTATACCAAACAGGTGCTAATGAGCATCAATTCAATATGTAGGTTGAAACACAATCATTAACTGAAACAGAAACAGCTGTGTAGGAGGAATAAAACTGGGTGAGGAACAGTCAAACTCAGCTAAAAAGGTGAGGTTACTGAAGACAGTTTACTGTCAAAAGTCATACACCATGGCAAAACTGAGCACAGCAACAAGACAAAAGGTAGTTATACGGCATCAGCAAGGTCTCTCCCAGGCAGAAATTTCAAGGCAGACAGGGGTTTCTGGATGTGCTGTCCAAGCTCTTTTGAAGAAGCACAAAGAAACAGGCAACAATGAGGACCATAGATGCAGTGGTCGGCCAAGGAAACTTACTGCAGCAGATTAAAGACACATCATGCTTACTTCCCTTTGCAATCGGAAGATATCCAGCAGTGCCATCAGCTCAGAATTGGCAGAAAACAGTGGGACCCTGGTACACCCATCTGCTGTTTGGAGAAGTCTGGTCAGAAGTGGCCTTCATGGAAGACTTGTGGCCAAAAAGCCATACCTCCGACGTGGCAACAAGGCCAAGCGACTCATCTATGCAAGAAAACACAGGAACTGGGGTGCAGAAAAATGGCAGCAGGTCCTTTGGACTGATGAGTCAAAATTTGAAATATTTGGCTGTAGCAGAAGGGGCTGCATTTCTGCAAATGGAGTTGGGGATTTGGTCAGAATGATTGGTCTCCTCAATGCTGAGAAGTACAGGCAGATACTTATCCATCATGCAATACCATCAGGGAGGCATCTGATTGGCCCAAAATTTATTCTGCAGCATGACAATGACCCCAAACATACAGCAAAAGTCATTAAGAACGATCTTCAGTGTAAAAAAGAACAAGGAGTCCTGGAAGTGATAGTATGGCCCCAACAGAGTCCTGATCTCATCGAGTCTGTCTGGGATTACATGAAGAGAGAGAAGCAACTGAGGCTGCCTAAATCCACAGAAGAACTGTGGTTAGTTCTCCAAGATGTTTGGACCAACCTACCTGCCAAGTTCCTTCAAAAACTGTGTGCAAGTGTACCTAGAAGAATTGATGCTGTTTTGAAGGCAAAGGGTGGTCACACCAAATATTGATTTGACGTAGATTTCTGTTCTGTTCACTCACTTTGCATTTAGTTAATTGATAAATATAATCAATTAACATATATAATATATCATATATCATATATATATATATATATATATATATATATATATATATAATTAAAAAAGGATAGAGATGATCAGACTTTGTGTGGAAGGTTATTTTCTCTGTTTTCTAAATCATCATTTACACAAGACAGAGATGCAAAGTTAAAGGATAAATTAAAAACACCAGCGCTCAATGCAAGCTCATTACCACTTCTCCAAAAAGGTCTGCACTGCTGGGCAAGTCAGTAATCGCCTGCTTAATAAATGCTTTGAACTTGGACCAGGGGGTATGGACATTACATTGGCTTTTTTCTCAGCAGCAGTACATCATAATGTTGCTCCATGCAGACAGTCAAATGGAAGGCTGCTATTTTAACCCTTATGATTGAAATTATAGCATGCAACTGAAAGCAATGGCCTGAATCATCATTGCTTAAGTGGGCCATTGCAATCCCAAAAGACCCCAAATTATACCATAAGGCCATGCACATTACAATACATAAGTATTCCATTAAAAGCAGTTTTGAAGTTTCTTCCTCGGTGCCCGTGGTGGTTCTAGACCATTTCAGCTGGGGGGGCCTGGCTGGGGCCAGTTGTAATATTAGGGGGGCCATCAATTTCTTCCCCCCTCAGAACCGCAACTGCTCCGTGATGTTTAAAGGCAATGTACACCAGAAACAAATGTGCATTTCTCATAAAATGGTAAAAGAAAGATCAACACTATATAGCCTCCCCTGTATAACATCAGAGGATTTTGCTAAAGATCGTTATATGGGGAACCACCACAGCTGCCAACTCAACAGTCAGCTGCCCTCCTCACTCAGAATCATGTGACGGTGACATTGATTGAATCGGAAGTTTACATATACCCTGTCTCAACTCAATTCATTCACATTAAATCTATACCTATACAGAAATCTGTGAGGAAGTAATATCCTCCATAGCAGATATAACAATGCAGAATACCAAGGGACATATACAACAGGAAATAATAAAATGACAGAATACACTACTTCAGTCAACTGATTCGGTTTTGGTATAGGCCTTTTCAAAATTACCTATTACTGTGCATTTGTGAAATGGATTGCAAAAGCACTCCATTAAGGACAGCCATACAGACAAGTTCTGATGGGCATCGCTGAAACATTAGAGTTAGGCATTTTCACTTGCATTGTCTGCCTCTTCTTTCTTGAATGCCAGCCAAACCGAATAGTCACAATTAAAAAGAAAAGGAAGCATAGGAGGTAAATTGTAAGGTTGTCTATTAAAGCAATTACCACCCCTCAAAATTGGTGCCTTTTATCTTTCTAAATGTCCTTTTGTGTGCATCATTCAGCTGTGAAGGCCTGCAGGTGTTGAAACATATTTTAGTGCTGCCCGATACAAAGCAATACTGAGCAGCACTGTGAGAATGAGCCCATTAAAACAAGGTATCCCTTTATCTCCAACATCTTAATCAATATGTCCATACTCGGCCATGAAACGTAAGGACTCAAATGAAACTTTTAGTATCTTGGAATGATTTTAGACACTTTCACATCCAACAGAGGGAGAAAATGTCATATGTGGATTCATTTGTATATCCCTCCCCCTTCCACGCTGCCCCAAAACACACAAACAGCACTGCTATAACAATGTTTTATATATATATATATATATATATATATATATATATATATATATATATATATATATATATATATCAAAAATGTCATGGAGCAGGGGTGTATACACTGTTGATTTAGAATTGACAATCATTAACAAAATAATGTGTTTCTGGCATATTGAATCTCCCCTTTTTAAACATTCTGTTAAAACAAACAAACACACACACAAAAAAAACTATTATGATCTTAGAATGGTACCTTTGAAAGGAAGTTTCTTGCATAAACTGTCATCGTTTTGTATCCCTGGCATGCTGCCTAAGCTGTACAAAACTATTTGCAGCTGCACCAGAAGAGATACATCAACCATTCTCACTTTATGTCAGTTAATGTGAAAATTACTAAGGCTTCCATGCCAGAGGTTTGATACATTAGTGATAACCCAAAATGTTTTTTTGGTTTGTTCGCCAAGACCTTAACAGATTGATAAATGGTATGAGTGTATTCAGGCTTTCAGAAAAGAGAACGGTATTCTGTTAATAAAGACAAACTGCAGACGCAGGCTATATTTAATTCTAATTTGAGATTAATTAAATAGAATTTTCTTAAGTTAATGGTTTTAAAGATCCATGTGCTATTAATCCTATTCACACCAGCTTAAAATGGAGTGTCATTCACTTAATTAAATTGCAAGTTTTTGAACCATGACATTTACTTACTGCGCTGTTGTAAACAATTGAAAGGTACGCTAATCACTGATATATCCTGTTTGTTTTTAATGCAATAAAAATAAGTGATGTTTTCAATATTTTAAGCTTGCACAGGTTTTCAATACTTTAAGCCTGCACCGCATTAATGAAAAAATAATTGTGAAAAGGACTGAACTATTTAAACTATTTGAATAAGTGTTATAATTTCATGAGCATATGATGGTTGTATGAATAAAAATGTGAATGGGTGTGTAACAGGAAATAGAACATTTGCTTTGGAGACTGTCTTTTAAAAAGGAACCATTCATCACAGATAATTATAAAGGGTGGTTACCAGTTGGCATTGCTATTTGAAGTACATTAAAGTAGCATTTTGAATATACTTCACAGCTGCATGGACTGCTCTATTGATCCAAACAGTTTATGACATCCCATGAGTGTTTTGTCTTGCCCAAAGCTTGAACAGCTAGGGGCTTGTAACATCATAACTAGAGCTTGATCCATCATGTCTCCTGTTATTTAATAAAAGTGGGAGGATTTGCAAACCTTGGGCAGAATGCTTCCTGCCCAAAAAATCTGACAATTGAAATACAAAAGCATTGGGTTACAGGGGAACCAACATTAACACCAATGTATATGCTAATACTAGGCTTGGACCCACTCACCTACCACAATAAGTCAGTTGAAGGGACCCAGAAGGAGCTGGAGAGAGAGAATGAGTAACTTAATGCAAATAATAGTTTGATCCTGGGATTCAATGACAAACCACACCTGACTAAAGAGAAAATTTGATCAATATCCTATGATCACATGCTGTGACCTGTGTCTAGTTTCAATCAACTTAAACAATTATTGGATCATGTGAAATTACTGAACTCGGGGGAACAGATCTTTTCTCAGCCAGGCAGCTTCTGTGTTTCTTCTCAGCAAGAATTATTGTAGGTCCATGGAGGGGATCCATCAGTCACATTCTTGTCACTAAGTCCCCAGCACTTTCCTCAGTTGGTGTACTCTACTTTGTGAGTGACCCATGAAGGAAAGACCAATCATAGTGATGAGTAATATATACATCCTCATTTTCATACCATGTCCCTTGCTAGAATGCATGCACATTATAACGGTGTACTTTAAAAGGACCCTGTTACAACATCTCTTCATATAAGGAAAGATGGCAGAGTTTCACCCTGCATTTGCCCACTTACAGCAAAACAGATCTACAACACTGTGAATAATTTATGTCTAGTGTTAAACATGCTGGGTGCACTAGGTTGTGAAAGTCACTTATGTCATCATTATTTGTGGCACGATCTATGGCATGGTGATTAGTTTCGGGGAGAACAAAGACAAAAGATTTTGTTGTTGAAAAGATGCTCAGAGAGTTGCAGTCACCTGGAAAACAATAATGACGTTTCCTGACATGTTATCTTAATTTGCATAAAAGAGACAGCATCATTGCAGTAAATTATGTTTCACATTGTATACAGGCGGTACTAGCTATACATATATTTTTGGTCCCTAAAGTAAATGCAGCGGTAAAGCTTTGCAGATTGCCTATGATCCCAAAGGGCATGCAAGCTTGTGAACAGGAATTTATTTCATCCATTCTAAAATATATATATACACAATACTGTGCAAAAGTTTTAGGCAGGTGTGACAAAATGCTGTAAAGTAAGAATGCTTTCAAAAATAGACATGTTAATAGATTATATTTATCAATTAACTAAATGCAAAGTGAGTGAACAGAAGAAAAATCTAAATCAAATCCATATTTGGTGTGACCACCCTTTGCCTTCAAAACAGCATCAATTCTTCTAGGTACACTTGCACAAAGTCAGGGATTTTTAGGCATATAGTCAGGTGTATGATTAAACAATTATACCAAACAGGTGCTAATGAGCATCAATTCAATATGTAGGTTGAAACACAATCATTAACTGAAACAGAAACAGCTGTGTAGGAGGAATAAAACTGGGTGAGGTACAGCCAGACTCAGCTAACAAGGTGAGGCTGCTGAAGACAGTTTACTGTCAAAAGTCATACACCATGGCAAGACTGAGCACAGCAACAAGACACAAGGTAGTTATACTGCATCAGCAAGGTCTCTCCCAGGCAGAAATGTCAAGGCAGACAGGGGTTGTGTCTGGATGTGCTGTCCAAGCTCTTTTGAAGAAGCACAAAAAAACGGGCAACGTTGAGGACCGTAGATGCAGTGGTCGGCCAAGGAAACTTACTGCAGCAGATGAGACGCATCATGTTTACTTCCCTTCACAATCGGAAGATGCCATCAGCTCAGAATTGGCAGAAAACAGTGGGACCCTGGTACACCCGTCTACTGTCTGGAGAAGTCTGGTCAGAAATGGCCTTCATGGAACATCATAGTCTGTCTGGGATTACATGAAGAGAGAGAAGCAACTGAGGCTGCCTAAATCCACAGAAGAACTGTGTTAGTTCTCCACGATGTTTGGACCAACCTACCTGCCGAGTTCCTTCAAAAACTGTGTGCAAGTGTACCTAGAAGAATTGATGCTGTTTTGAAGGCAAACACTCACAGTGATCACACTGTTCACTCACTTTGCATTTAGTTAATTGATAAATATATCAATATATATAAATATATTTCTATTAACATGTCTATTTTTGAAAGCATTCTTACTTTATAGCATTTTTTCACACCTGCATAAAACTTTTGCACAGTACTGTATGTAGGTATGTATGCATGTCATTTTGATGGATATGTAATATGAAAATTGCACTGAACATTTTCATTAGAAATATTTAAATGGTGATACCTTAATTAGGTTGTTTCTAAGCTAATATAATCCTAAAACAAAACTAAAATGAATGAAAAATGCACTTACAAGCCATATAACAGCCAATGGCTAAAACTGTTCCTCCGAGACCCAAGGAGTCCTCAGCTGCCCTTGTATACCTCTGTATTTCATATAAATGTATTATTTATATAAGTTTTATTTAAATCATACATTATAAGCAAGTTCATCCAATTCTAAAGTCTAAAGAGCTATGTATATGGCAAGCCAAATATTCCAGCAGTCACTGGTGTGGAACATGGCCCTATAGCATTCACTATTTATTTATTAGGACACATATAAGCTGCTTTACAATATGCTAGCTCTCACAAAATGATGGATAATATAAATTCCGTTAAGCTAAATTTTTAAAAGAAGAGTAAGCATTCTCCTTACTTCACTGCTTATGCCAATTTAAAGCTTCCTGTGTCCATGAATTTTCATTAAAATGGTGTCATTGATCTGAATAGTCACCTTATATCTCCTCCTTATTAAATGCTTGGTATAGGTTTGAAATTTATACTCATGTTACAGTGGCTGAACCGAAAGTGAAGCCTTTTTATGTTTGATTGGCAACTTTTAAACAGTGAATAATAATGTATTTCTGCTAAATTCCATGTGAACTCTGTACACCATAGCAGCATTTTTTGCAATTATGTCCCTTGGTTTTCCTCAGATTGGAAATGGCAAAAGCTGTAGGCCATTACATCATTTAAGCTAAACTACAGAATACATCTTAGTTCTGGACGGAAGCTCTAGCCTTTGAGGCACAGTAATATATGACTGAAAAACGGCATAGGGTAGCAGACCTTTAAATATGTTGTGTGCCTAATCTGTGCCAGAAGACCATCCAGAATTTGAAATTCTAGTTGCAGCACAAGCTTAGGTTATTTTCCCTATTTAGCAAATTATTTGTTGAGTTCCAAACGTGGTTACCTTACTTCACATTGGTAACCTGATCTTTCAGAATAAGCACCATTAAAATCAATGGGATTGGTCAAGTGGAAGAGCTGGAAAGCAAAATAATGATGCCTGTTTCTTAAATTGTCCTTCTTATTTTTCTGTGTAATGGATAACTAGCTATTTACACTGGCACGATGACTGGATAATGGTAGAACAGCGTTAAAGATCAGTTTCTGTAGGTTTATGGGCTTGGATTTCTTTTTTTTTCTTTTTTTTTTAAACTAAGCCTACTTTTACCCCCAGGAGAATTTCCCATACTCTTGCTGTACTTCAATAGGTAGTTAAATTATTTCCTCAGAGCTACCAGCTGTATCAATCCTTTCAGAAAAATAAGTGGTATGAAACCCTTCAAAATATTTATTTCCTGTGTTTCTTTATCTTTTTCTTCCATTCTCTCGGCAGCCTCAGAGGAAGCTGCACTGAAGATAATCCTGCAGTTTACAAGTAATCAACATGAATTAGTGTTGTGCTGGTGCACCAAAGCTCGGTCTATAGTAGACTTGTCCCAGAAGACTTGTTTATATTTTTATCTCATAAATTGCATTCTGATACAAAATCTATTGCCAAATGAACTAATTATCCCTGTCTTGGTCAGTGGGCTACCTATTTGTGCTGTGATAAGGGCAAGGTAACAAGGATAAAATAAGTATCTGTTTTTATCTCTCCAAGTGTATTTTCTCCTTACATCTGTATTATCATATTTCATACTAATACTGTACAAAACGTTTATGATAAATTTTGTTTTACATTATTACCGCATTTCTATACCTTAAACAAAGAAGCTTTTACATACACTTAATTTTGCTATAGAGGAAAATGACAACCCCCATTAAGCACAATACAACTTTGAAGGTGAAGTGAAGACGCTATCAACCTTCTTCCAGTAAGTGGCAGACCTCTTGTACTTAATCCTACACTTGGGAAGAATCCAAGTCATGTTTCAGAGTTGCATCCCTCATTTCTGTAGTAAGTGCACTCATTTATCATAGAATACTTTAGCTTTTTACACACACACATTATGTGTGTATATATACACTCACCTAAAGGATTATTAGGAACACCATACTAATACTGTGTTTGACCCCCTTTCGCCTTCAGAACTGCCTTAATTCTACGTGGCATTGATTCAACAAGGTGCTGAAAGCATTCTTTAGAAATGTTGGCCCATATTGATAGGATAGCATCTTGCAGTTGATGGGATTTGTGGGATGCACATCCAGGGCACGAAGCTCCCGTTCCACCACATCCCAAAGATGCTCTATTGGGTTGAGATCTGGTGACTGTGGGGGCCAGTTTAGTACAGTGAACTCATTGTCATGTTCAAGAAACCAATTTGAAATGATTCGACCTTTGTGACATGGTGCATTATCCTGCTGGAAGTAGCCATCAGAGGATGGGTACATGGTGGTCATAAAGGGATGGACATGGTCAGAAACAATGCTCAGGTAGGCCGTGGCATTTAAACGATGCCCAATTGGCACTAAGGGGCCTAAAGTGTGCCAAGAAAACATCCCCCACACCATTACACCACCACCAGCAGCCTGCACAGTGGTAACAAGGCATGATGGATCCATGTTCTCATTCTGTTTACGCCAAATTCTGACTCTACCATCTGAATGTCTCAACAGAAATCGAGACTCATCAGACCAGGCAACATTTTTCCAGTCTTCAACTGTCCAATTTTGGTGAGCTTGTGCAAATTGTAGCCTCTTTTTCCTATTTGTAGTGGAGATGAGTGGTACCCGGTGGGGTCTTCTGCTGTTGTAGCCCATCCACCTCAAGGTTATACGTGTTGTGGCTTCACAAATGCTTTGCTGCATACCTCGGTTGTAACGAGTGGTTATTTCAGTCAAAGTTGCTCTTCTATCAGCTTGAATCAGTCGGTCCATTCTCCTCTGACCTCTAGCATCAACAAGGCATTTTCGCCCACAGGACTGCCGCATACTGGATGTTTTTCCCTTTTCACACCATTCTTTGTAAACCCTAGAAATGGTTGTGCGTGAAAATCCCAGTAACTGAGCAGATTGTGAAATACTCAGACCGGCCCGTCTGGCACCAACAACCATGCCACGCTCAAAATTGCTTAAATCACCTTTCTTTCCCATTCAGACATTCAGTTTGGAGTTCAGGAGATTGTCTTGACCAGGACCACACCCCTAAATGCATTGAAGCAACTGCCATGTGATTGGTTGGTTAGATAATTGCATTAATGAGAAATTGAACAGGTGTTCCTAATAATCCTTTAGGTGAGTGTATATATATATATATATATATATATATTGTGACAAAGTTTGGGGTGTAGTTCAAGGGCTGGATCCCTATACTACCACTTTCACGCCGACTTTACAACCCTTTTTATGATTGACAACCTGCTTGGCTAGTGACAGGAGAAGAACCATGACTACTGATACGACCCAAAACACAGTTTCAACTCCCTGCTGATTTGCAATAAATAATAAATAAATAATTTATAAATAAATAATACTTCCATATAATAATAATTATAATAATAAAAATAAACTCTTGATTACCAGATTTACTCAATATCTTTTAATACATTGCCACTGAATTTTGCAAAATTATCTGCGCTTTTAGACACATTCAGAGCCAGAAACAAGGTATTAACTGGCGTGAAGACTGAACTACCCTCTAACACTCTTAATCTATAATCCTAACAGACTTGGCCAGTACAAAACTGAGATGTGAATAACTTCTAATGATCACATCTTCTTGTTGCTTTACCCACTCTGAACAAACGTCTTCAGACTTATAGAATCGTTCATGAGAACTAAAAATAGAACGGTGTTAGCTTTGTGTGTACGTGTGTGTTAGTGTAATTCCTTTTCATAAAGGATTTAAGTCTAATGCCTGTTTCAGCAAAGCAATTCATATAGTGATAGCACAAATCAGTTTACTCCTGCCCAATTGAAATCAGTATTTGTTCATTATATAGGCTTTTTAAATTTGCATTTGAAAAGGTCCCATTTCAACTACTCCTAAGATTCCATATATCCATATGATATTTAAATAGAAAGAAAATTATAAAAATATTTTTGTTAGAGTAGGGTTGTGTGAATGTAAGAACTCTTGAAAAAGCACCAGCTCTTTAGAACTGTACAGCAAAAGAGCAGAAGCCTCTTTTGAAAATCTAACTCTACTTGAAATGAATTTTTCACTGCCAAAAAGTGGGATTTCAAGCTTCCTGTGGGGGATTTCAGATTGTAAGAGTTCAATCCTTTAAAAAAAAAAAAAAAAAAAGTGTATGGCTGCAGTTCACTCTGCATCTATGGAAACAGGATTCTTACAGGTGGAGTAGTTTTTCACATCAGCAACACATACAATAAACCTTTATTTTAATTGGTTAAATTCATTTGCAGGTTTATATTGTATATTGCTCACAAAAGGGTGAAGGGTATATTAAAAACAATGTTGTTTTTTTCCCATCTGTATAGATTCATGTTGGCAAGTATAAAGACAAACTATAACCATTCCTTAACACCTCATTAACATTCATCACTGTAAAAATGTCTTGGTGTCCTTTATTGTGTGCACGAGATGTCACCCTGGATATAAATTACCTGTGAACGAAACAGTTTGAGGTTCCCAGCTCTCCTACACCAATTTAAACACAAATGACACCAAACATGCACATGAGCAAATGGCACTGCAAGGAGTTTTAATTCCATGTAATCTATTTAAATAGAGTATGTTTGAATTTTGATTCTAAATAGACGATGACCTACTGTACTGATGTGCGGTTGTAGAGGCCAGGGCAGAGTTTCATAGAACTACGGTGGCCAAAGAGGCTCCTTCAGGTGGTTCATGTAAGTGGTTCCAAATTATTGAAAGAGAGGAGCATTTTGAATTGCTTTTCCCAAATAATAATTTTGTATATTGGAATAATTTATACTGTTTGCAGGAAATACTTATTTTTAAATAAGTATTATTAACAAACAAATAATATAAATAAAGCCCACTCCACATATTCAGCATATATACCTGCATATTAATGTAAATTGCATCTGTATTTCACAGAACCCAAAACTGTAAATAATCTCATCCAATAGAATGAGCTATATATATGATCCAGTAATCAGCAGGACATTTTTATTCATCCCTTAAAACCTTCATGTTTATATGCATTCCTAAGTGCAAAAATAAAACATTTTCCGTGCTTTAGTCTGAAATGTAATGCAAGCTCTGATGCTACTTCATTCAACTTGTCCAGGAAAATGGACTGCCTCATTGTTGATGAATACTTCATTGTGCTGCAATCGTACATTATGGCTTTTAACTGGTGGACAGGGGTGATTTGATACTTGAGCAGGCTTTGCATGCCTTGTTACACAAACCAATAAAATCTTCTTGAGACACTGGCTATCTGTGTAGCTGCTTCACACTTCTAGCGCCGAGTAATGATTTCAGTGATAAAATGTTATGGTAAGCATCGAGTGGGAAACCTTTATTAATAATGTTTCTTGTGAAGGACTTTAAACAATGGGCTGCGGAGTTCTGGATGCTCTGTATTACTTATTTGAGTTTTCATGACACTTTAAGAATTTGAAATATTAGAGTATATACAGTCAGAATTTAGTTTTACTGATTCAGTATCTTCGTCCACTATTTGTAATGGTTCTTATAGCCTTGTGACTGGCACCCTGATGCTGCATGAACAAAAAGAAAAAAGCACCTTTTTAAACTCTTTTGTGAAATGTAAAGAAAGAGAAACAGCAGGAGATTCTCTGCAAATTTTAAATAGTAGAAATTGCAGACACTGCAGAGATTCTGAATGGCTTACATCACAGGTTTGCAGTTGCAGCTCTTTTCAGTGTTTCTAGCTGCACCACATCTTAAAAAGGATACCTAATAATTAATTTGTATTCACATACATACATACATACAAATATATAAATGAAGATAATATGTATATTTCTCTCTCTCTCTCTCTCTCTCTCTCTCTCTCTCTCTCTCTCTCTCTCTCTCTCTTTTATATATAGCCTATATACATAAACTGGCTTTGTATTGCAAATTAAAACCATATTCAGACTATATCTGAATCACAACCCTCACAACTCATCTTAGGATAATAAACTTTTATTAAGTAATACAAATATTTAATAGAGAATTCTACTCTCAATATAGGCACTCTAGTGTTACTATTATAATATATAATAATAGAAAATACTCTTTTTGTATGTTTTGTCTGAGGGACTTAATACTTATGACTATGATGAATCCACCCCACCAGAAACATTCCACTAAATGTAAAATGAAACATAAAAAGCACAGTGAAGCTGTCACAAGTCACGTCTACTACATTTCATTGTTTGTGATTACTATCATATTAATATAGATTATATAATAAGAAACAGGCCTATGCTGTTTATATGTACATTTCTATTCATCATTTGACAGAATGTGCATTTATGTAGTATGGATGTAGCGTAAGACCATCAAGACCTCAATGAGAACATTTTACAGCAATGTTAAAGGAAAAATGTTAATCTCAGGTACTCTCAGTGGGCGTTCTCTTAAGCCTTACCTTATCTTCACAGAAGTACATACTGTCTTTAAACCATGGCCAGAAATAAACAGTTCAATTCCTAATATTTGTATGTTGGGTTGCATATGAAACCTCAAAAACAGTTTCTTTAAGCTCCATAGTGCCACAATGATACAAAATGTGTAGTGCATCTAGTTTCTAACTTGACCACATCACAATATTCATAAACAGTCAAGGATTTATATATTTTAATTGTCATCAACTACGTGGATGTGAACTCACCATGGATGCAACAACTCAGAGGTGGTCAATGCCAGTTTCCCATAATTCCTTGAAAAACAAATTGGTTGAATATTTCAGAATAGAAGATTGAAACCACCTTTAGTGAATTCTGCAATGTCTCTGTTAGAGTACGATTTATAGATTAAAAGAAAATAGCTCTGTCTTATACTATCGGGTGAACATTGGTTGCTTGGCTGGGCATTGCTGAGAAGCCTTTGGGGATTCCCCGTGGTAGAAGCGTTCCACTTGAAAGCAAATGTATTCATTCATTCAATCATTTATCTTCTAGTAATTCAGCCACAAATTGAAAGGTTTTACCATCCACATGGGTGGTGGTCTTTGAATGGCATGTGATGCAGAAGAAATACATCTCTAACGGTCCTAAAACTGTTTAATGTATGCCACTAAATGCCCTTAAGGGTGTCTATAGGCATTTTCTGCAAATAACAACTCACTGATCAAGGAGGCTGCAAGCGATTAGCTTTGCTTTTGTTGTCCCATTCAATTTTCTCTCTCAAAAGCAGAACACTTCTACATACAATATTACACAGACCTTAAAGTATCCAACTGCAACAGTTATCTGAAAAGCAACAGAAATGCACCAGTAGAGGGGGGCTATTGTTTTGATAACAACCACACATATACTTTGTGTATATTTCCTTGATATACACAGACATTGTATGACTAAAGTAATATATTATTTATTAGGTACTATAATCAATTATGAAGAGTGGGATTAAAAGCTTTCAGTCATTTTACAAACATTTTACTTTAATCACTGAAAATGTTCATGTGGAAATCATGACTTTAACTGGTTTGGGATCTATCAGGTTCCATTGCTCAAACCTTTTGCATAGGCTTGCACATATGAAAAGATTGATGTAATTCAGTTCAATACTTTATGCAGGGTGCTCTGCATGGGTGTATTTATCTCCATGGATTTCCAAAGTATCTGTATGGAAAATCTGAACCATGTTCACAAAATATACTTGAAACTGGTTCCCAAACAGGCAAGAATAGCTGAAAGGAATGCCCCCAGCTTCAAGCTTCTGACAAGAACCTAGTGAGTCACCCTCTCTACAGCTTTGCCTATCTGCATGTCAAATAGCCGCTGGCCCCAAGCTCTTCCCTACATCTCTTTATATAACTGTGTCTTACATCATTTTGATGAATTATAGGATAAAATTATAACCTTTCTTATGTGTTTATGATCATAGTAACAAATTGCATCAGACTGCTTTTACACTGCATACACACATGCACACAACAGTAAATTCCACTGTGGAAATTGAAAACAAGCCGTATGAAAAGGCTATGAGAAACACACATTCTTCAGAGAGCACCTTGAAGAGAAACAAAGTAACATGGTCTATGTTTCACAACAGATAGGATATTTCAGATCCAACTTAAACTTTATATATTTTCAGATAAAGAAAAAGAATGGTCTGATAATTCTGGATTACAGATGCTCAATTCTAACAATTTAACAAATCAATGGAATATACCAAAAAATAAATAATAATACAATGTTATGATGTGTCTTTTATTTCTTATCTTTTTTTAATATAGAAATTGTGTTCCTTCAGGAGAATCCTTTTGAATCATTGTGGATTTCAATTTAGCATTATACTGTTAGAAAATGAGCACTGTCTAAAAAAAGAGCATGTGCCCTTTCATTAACAAAAATAAAGCACATAAATGTACTGGTATTGTTGCTATTTTAATATACTGTAATTGAATATTTGGGGTTTCATTATATATATGTTTATATTCCTTGATATATATGGTAATTTAATTGCCTTGATATATATGGTAATAGTTACTGCTGCAACAAAAATGAGTCTAAAGAAGTAAAGTGCTCAAAATGCAACAAAACTATTTTTCATCTGCACTTTTCACATTTGATAGAATGTAATCCCTAACCAAATTTAAATCACTGTACATACAGAAATATATTAACATGCAGATAATAACCAAACAACACTGATTGAACATTTATCTGAGGAATAAAAGCTCTCTTTGTAGAATTCCCAGTCAATTACAGGTGCTGAAGCACATAAATAAGTTATTTATAAGAGCAAACACATATAAACTAATGGTATTCCCCTAGTGTATATGACTACATGTTTCAAACTAAAAGCAAACAAATAATAAACATCCATTTAGATTTTCTCTAAACTATACATCTGTTTATATTGTACAGAGATTGGGTTCTTTATAGCCTGTCAGAGAAATAAACTTTGTTCCAATGGGCAAACAACCTAATTGGTGTGCAGGACATGTGCAACCCACTTATTCTCATGACCAATAGAGGCATCAGCACAGTGGTGTATTGTGTCAGGGCAAGCAAATTGCTTCTAGATGAGCAACATAATAATCAGTAATCCTAAACCATCATTACTGCAACTGTTGTTTTGGAATAATAATAATAATAATAATAATAATAATAATAATAATAATAATAATAATAATAATAATAATAATAATAATAATATAACAGTGTCAACAAGTACTTAGTTTATTATTATTTCCAAATCTTAAGCTATGGATATGACAATGAAACCCAATAACACTGAGCAGGTTAAAGCAGGCATTCCCAAGATCCCACAACAGTTAGAGTTTAGCTTATAAGTTTGCTTATAAAACTCACATTCATAAACCTTATTCTTAAATCCGATATGTAAGTGTTATATGAAGTAGTGCAGATGGCAAAATGGAGTTGAGAAAGCCCTTTACAAACTTATTTGAAAAATGACAATACAACTGCCAGCTATTTGAGAACTATCTACTAAAGGTTCTGCATCTTTGCCATAAGGCAACTGTGGTAGTTAATGAAAGCTATATTAAAAAATTCTAAAGGTATGACAAACTGCCAGGCAAATTTTGTTCCCAAGTTTATATTCAGTTAAGTTGCCATCTGTATGTAAGAATAATAAAACTACATTGTAATAAACTACATAAATACAATGATGCAAGTTTAACATGACTTCAAAGCTAATGTAAAGCACTAACATCCAAAAACAAAGTAATGCATTATATTCAAATTAAAAATAAATAAATAAATAAAAACTTTTGAAGTCTTTTTGTTCGTTTAATTATTGGTGTCATGGAAATAGTATAACAAGAGATATCTTCAGACTGGACAATAGTATGACCTTAGTTCAGTCTGGGTTGGGGGGTGGGAGTGGATTTGTATTATTTTCACAAGAACTGTGTAGCTTTTAAAAGATTATATATTTGACCAGTTTGGCCTTTCTAAGATACTGCAGATAACAAGTCTTTGTTAGCATAACACAAGTTTAGAATTTTGAATCAAAAGAATAAACACTTAAACTATGGATAGTCGCTGAGATAGAAATGCTTGCTGACTTTCACACAAAGTTTGGGCAAATTTAAATGTCAATATAAAATACACAAATACAATAATTTCCTTTTTTAAATCATAGAAAATGTCCCTTATTGTAACGTTTCATGCAGGATGCCTTGGACAGCGATACTGCTTAAAGTAACAAGTTTAGACAAAATTGGATTCATAGTCAAGCTTTAACAATTTAAGACCATAGTCCTCCTCAATGACAAAAGTTTTTTATGTGTGGCACATATCTAAAAAAAGATTACCCTCATTTAACTCAGTTAAACGATTTGTTTTGAAATTGAAAAGATTAGTCTACTTCACATACACTTGACAAACAGTTGCCTAAAGATTTACAATAGACAAAACTAACTGAGGTCTGTTGAATATAAAGGCTGTTTGTGAAAATGAGCCATACAAATAATTTAAAATCAGTTATAATCAGAAAGATTCATAAAAAAATCAAGCCATTATAATTATGTTTCCTTCTAACCAATATGAATCTGAATTTGATGTATGTATGTATATATACACTCACCTAAAGGATTATTAGGAACACCTGTTCAATTTCTCATTAATGCAATTATCTAACCAACCAATCACATGGCAGTTGCTTCAATGCATTTAGGGGTGTGGTCCTGGTCAAGACAATCTCCTGAACTCCAAACTGAATGTCTGAATGGGAAAGAAAGGTGATTTAAGCAATTTTGAGCGTGGCATGGTTGTTGGTGCCAGACGGGCCGGTCTGAGTATTTCACAATCTGCTCAGTTACTGGGATTTTCACGCACAACCATTTCTAGGGTTTACAAAGAATGGTGTGAAAAGGGAAAAACATCCAGTATGCGGCAGTCCTGTGGGCGAAAATGCCTTGTTGATGCTAGAGGTCAGAGGAGAATGGGCCGACTGATCAAGCTGATAGAAGAGCAACTTTGACTGAAATAACCACTCGTTACAACCGAGGTATGCAGCAAAGCATTTGTGAAGCCACAACACGTACAACCTTGAGGCGGATGGGCTACAACAGCAGAAGACCCCACCGGGTACCACTCATCTCCACTACAAATAGGAAAAAGAGGCTACAATTTGCACAAGCTCACCAAAATTGGACAGTTGAAGACAGGAAAAATGTTGCCTGGTCTGATGAGTCTCGATTTCTGTTGAGACATTCAGATGGTAGAGTCAGAATTTGGCGTAAACAGAATGAGAACATGGATCCATCATGCCTTGTTACCACTGTGCAGGCTGGTGGTGGTGGTGTAATGGTGTGGGGGATGTTTTCTTGGCACACTTTAGGCCCCTTAGTGCCAATTGGGCATCGTTTAAATGCCACGGCCTACCTGAGCATTGTTTCTGACCATGTCCATCCCTTTATGACCACCACGTACCCATCCTCTGATGGCTACTTCCAGCAGGATAATGCACCATGTCACAAAGGTCGAATCATTTCAAATTGGTTTCTTGAACATGACAATGAGTTCACTGTACTAAACTGGCCCCCACAGTCACCAGATCTCAACCCAATAGAGCATCTTTGGGATGTGGTGGAACGGGAGCTTCGTGCCCTGGATGTGCATCCCACAAATCTCCATCAACTGCAAGATGCTATCCTATCAATATGGGCCAACATTTCTAAAGAATGCTTTCAACACCTTGTTGAATCAATGCCACGTAGAATTAAGGCAGTTCTGAAGGCGAAAGGGGGTCAAACACAGTATTAGTATGGTGTTCCTAATAATCCTTTAGGTGAGTGTATATATATATGGTTTTAGAATAATATTATACCGAAGATTTCTAGTCAGATAATGTACCCTTCAATCAAATATCAAAATAAGTTTAATTCAGTTTGCTTGTTCCTGTTGTGTATGTGAGTTTTATACAAATATCACCCACATATGGTGATATATAAAGATTTAATAACTAGCCAATAAATGATCTGTCAAAATCAGAATGCCTTGATTTGAGAAGTGACACTAAGATTCGGTAGAATTAAATTCAAAAGCTGTCTGACAAATACCAATATACATGTGTGTGTAGGTGTGTGTGCGTTCGTGCGTGTGTGTGCATCTGTGTACACTGCCTTACAAAAACATTGAATGTTAAAATTGATTCTTATTGAACATTTGAATAACTTAATGAAACCTCACTCACCAAGCTAAGACATTGGTGAATTACTGCAGTGAAAAGTTGAGCTCCCTGCAATCACCTATACTGTATATATATATTCAGAAGCACACTTTGCAATGTTTTGAACGTCTTAAAAGGCACATTATATACAAAAACATTCTTCTTCTTCACATGGATAAAGCATTTTTTTTTCAATTTCATTTAATGCAATTGACATATAATTCTATTTTACATCTTGAAATTCTTAAAATACAACACATACTTCAACTTAGAGCAGAAAGCAACGTTAAAATATTTAAGTGCAAAGGCACTTCTGGAATCAAATGGGACGCCAAGTGGATGTAACCGGTAAATGTGTTGCACACACACCACCACATGTTATATACAGAAAAAATCATTTCAAATGACTCATTTTTCTGGACATTTCGAAAGGAAAGGGGGAGGTTCCATTTTAGCCATAAAGAAAATGCATAAAGCTGAATTATACATATTTTGCTTGCTACAGTGTAAACGTTTCAAGTAGATGAAATAATTTAAAACTTCGACAGTGTAATAGAACACCTGGTACTGCATATATTAAAATTCTCATGTGTACATCTGAGAGAAACGAGAAACAAAATCCCTAGTCAAGTTGTATACATGTCCTCCATACAGTCTGTAGACTAGATATATATATATATATATATTTATATATTTATATATTGTATTGATGATGTGGGGATTAATACAGGTTTTTTTTTCTTTTACAGTTGGCTGATTGCAGTTTGTTTCTCCAGAACTTCGAGGTAGTCTGGTTCTGTTTTTAGTTTTCCAGGAAGCAGAGGCTGTTCGTTTTTTGATTGATCAGCATAATATTTCCTCGGCGTCCCATACAGCACCGTTTTATTGAACCGATCCTGGTTGTGCCGCCTTGCTGGTTCGTATTGGGCGGCGAAGGGCCTTTTCGGTAAGGTGCAGAAATTATAGTTTATCACCCCGGCGGTGGGAAGCTCCTTCACCCTCTCTGCTATGTTCTGGTAGAGCAGCTCTGGCTCTCTGGTCCCGCAGGGCTGCTTCTCAATGAACTCCACGGTGCTTATTGTATAGGCAGGGCTGCGGGACTGCTCGTCCTTTTTGGGGTCCAGGGTGCTGTAACTCAGTTCTTTGAGGTTTCTGTAGTAAGCCACCTGATCCTCTTCTTTCTGCATGTAAATTGGGTTTTGACACATCTGCCCCACGGGAGGGGGGATGTAGTTATAAACGTGGCTCTCTGTTTTGTCGGTGCTGGTCTCTGTGCTGTAGGAGCCATATTGAACCTGGAAAGAGTTTAAGTCCAGATTGTTGGCGCTGGTGGGGACGCTGTCGACGCCTTTGCGTCTTTTTAGCACAAATACAAACAAGCCTGCGCCGAAGCAGACTGACAAGATGAACACCACCAGTAAACCCAAAATGAGAACCGATAGCGGTACCTCTGTGTGAATCTCTGGCAGGGGGTCTGTGGGGGCACTGGCGGAATAGGGCAGATCCGTGCTGCTGCTAACTGTTGGCACCGTGGTGACTATAATCTGGCTGTTTTCTGGGCAGATGGCATCGTTACGCAGGGATCTCAGGAGCCTACCTGCATGCTTTGAAGGGGAATCGCATGTGATTTCATTAACTACAACGCTAGTGCTCGACAGCTCCATCCAGTTCTTGAGGGCGACAATGTCACAGGTACAATCCCAGGGGTTTTCTTGCAGATCAATCTGAATGAACGCAGAGAGCTGGTCCAGCACACCTCTCACCGGCAGATGGGAGAAGTGGTTGTTCCTGAGGTTAAGCCTGGTCAGCATGGTCCCTCCAAACACGTTATCAGGCAGGGACCTTAACAAGTTGTTGTTCAGAAACAATAACTGCAGATTGTGCAGGGAGTTGAAGGTGTGCGGCAAAATGTCCTTTATGACATTATATTCTAGATACAAATATTGCAGGCTTTGGAGCCCTGCAAATAGCGAGGGAGAAAGACTCTCGATGTAGTTGCCATTAAGGTAAAGTCTGCGTAAATTAGTCAGGTTTTCAAAAGCTCCGTCCTGAATAATTGCTATCCTATTATTCCCCAAGTGAAGCAACTCCAAAGAGCTGTATTCAGTGAGATCAGTCCTATACACGGTGTGTAAATAGTTACCTGTCAGGTGAAGTTTCTTTGGATATGAAGGTTTGGGTTGCAGATCGGATATATTATGTAATTTTTTTTCTTGGCAATTTATGTTTATTCCACTGTCCGGGTTCTGAGAAGAACAGATGCACACGTTTGGGCAAATCATTGGCACAGGTGACCTTGTTTGATACACCATTATGGGTCCAAATATCTGTTTGTCTTTATGAGAGATGGTCACCCGAGGTGTGGTGCGGATCTTCATTTTAGGGGGGCGGGAGGCCTTTGGTGCTCTCGTTGGGGTGACCCCGGGGTGCAATGTGGGAGCCGGACCTTGGTACTGCGAATCTGATGCTGGATGCATTGCACGCTGGTTCGAATCACTCTTTCTGGGGCAAAGATCTTGTCTGATCAATTGTGTAATGTCTTTCCCGTGAAGTCGAAACGGCGTCTCACACACAATATCCCCGACAAAGACAGAGATGGTATCCAGCCAGGCTTTGAGAGGGAGCAAATCGCAGGTGCAATTCCAAGGGTTCTCCTCCAGCTGGATCTCCATAATGCCACCTATGTGCTCCAGCACCCCAGCAAAGGGCAGCATCTTCAACCGATTCCCTCTCAGATCCAGATGGGTTAACAAGACAAAGCGAAATACATTGTTGGGGAGGGAAGGCAGGAGGTTGTCATTGAGAATCAGCACTTTGAGTTTATTCAGTTTGCTGAAAGCCCCTGCCTCGATGGCACTAATGTAATTATAGTCTGCTTGCAAATACTCCAAACTTTCCAAGCCCACGAAAGTATCCTCTTTGATCATTTCCAAGTTATTGTTGTTGAGATGCAGTCGTTTTAGGATTTTGAGTCCCATGAAAGCCCCCGTTTGAATCTCCTGTAACCCGTTGTTCCCCAAGTGGAGGGTGCTGACATTGCCATAGTTCACAAACTCGTTGGGCTGAAGTCTGGAGAGGAAGTTTCCATTCAGAAAGAGTTGACAGACTCTGTTTGGAGGCGGCTGGAACTGGTTGACCGCTGTAAATCCCTTGTTTTCGCAGTTGATATTCAGGACATTTTCCTTCTCGTCGCATAGACAGCGATTCTTACAGAGGTCTTTGGTAGTTTTGCGGCTTGAAGAGAAACCGGTGACCGTTAAAACGCTGAGCAACAAAACGCTGTTCAGCATTTTTACAACAATGTCGCTAAAAGCACCAGCATCAACGTTTGTAAGACCCTTGTAAGTGGGGCTTTCACATTTATAAAGGCATGCAGGTTTTTTGTTTTGTTATATATAGATAGATATACTAGTATATTTATATAAATATCTATAAAACAAATGAAACAAAAACAGAGCTCACAAACGCACAGGGCTCTCCATTGACAGTGTCTTCAGTCCAAAAGGCAAAGGATGTATGAAGGCAATCATAGAACACATTCTGTGAAAAACATTTTCTTTTTTTGGTCTGGGGATACCTCGGCAATACTATCCCCACTGGAAAAAAAAGGGACCATTCATGCAGCAGTTTTAAACATCTCCGTAGAAAAGGCGAATAATAACAGCCAGGTACTCACTGAAGACAGAGCGCAAATACTGTTTCCTTCTCTTGATCCCGGAGTTTCTCATCTTGCGTCAAATACAAAGGCATGTATATATTCACTGCGCAGGCAATAAAGGCGAAAATGAAAGTAATGTTAAACCTTAGAAACAGCCGATTTGATTGCAGACTCTGTGCAGGCTCATTCACTCCCACTGTGACTGTGTTGTGTGTGCTCAGTTTGGACCAGGAGTTTGCATCCTCCTCCAGCTCCAGCTTGGGGATCCTACGTCACTCGCATTGAGGGGCAGACTGTGTTTGCTGGGAGAAGAGCGTTTATCTAGGATCATTGCATTGGTTTTTAAAGTGTCATTTGTGCACCAGTACTGTGAACTAGGCTTTCAATAAATAATTATTATTTAAAACACACACACACACACACACACACACACACACACACACACACACACACATGCACCCACATGCACACCAGAAGATTTATGTTAAAAAACAAAATGTTGTAGCCACACACACACACACACACACACACACACTTCCATTATTTTAACACTCACAATGTCATGGTCAGAATTGCGTTACCAAATACAATGTTATTTAAACCGGGTCAGCGTAATATAACCTAAATAAACGGTTATTTAAACAAGTATTACGTCATTATAAACACAATGCATACAATTTTATGCAATGTGAAACTATTTTTCATATACTGTGTGCATATTAGCAGCCTATAATATTTCTTAACATAAATCATCATAATTGTGCGTTACTCTACTTCTGAAAGTCTATTTAATTTGAGGTTTTAAAACAGGGTAAACATGAAACTTCAAATAATGCATTTATTTGCAGTATGTTAAATACCATACAATTTTAAAAGCATAGAAATGTTTTGGACATGATATAGGACGCATAATTGCAGTGCTGGACATTATGGAGCAATCCACTAGGACGTGGAAAACGATCTTTTAACATTATCATTTGGGGGTGATTTTCCCGTGTTAATGGTATATTGTTAACCAAATTACAACTTCAAATTGCGATCAAACACTTATTAAAGACCAAATGAACACAATGGGACACATATATTCTGACAACAGATTTTTATTAAGAAAACCCATTATTATATTGTTATTGTTTGATTTCACTAATGTATTCTTTGTATTATTTCATCAGATAATATTCTAAACTTTTGCTTGGTTTCAGACACTGAATAATGACATCCATTTCATTAACTTTTTTTCAGAATATATGAAGTATACTTAGTTTATTTACCTTAAACAGCTAAGTAATACCCCTCCATGGGGAAAGTTAAGTGGTCGTTTGTGAGTTACTGGTTTTGCTTTCTTGAATAGTCGAGATTGCAGTTCTATACATCTTTATGTTTTTCATATCAACCAACATGTGGGTAACTATTGAATTTGCCCTTACCTTAACATATTGTCAAATGTTAGTATGACTTAAACATGAAGGAACATTTTCTCTCCTTTTTGGTTTTCGGTTTGATGTTCAACAATATTGCCAGAACAATAACAAAATAAAATCAATACGGTAATATAACGACTCCGAAATTACCTTTTAACTGCAGATTTTGAGCATATATAATGCTGAAGGCTGTAGTGAGTGATGGTGGTGCAAAGATTTAAACATTATCACAACTAGTCATAGTATCCCATACTCTATAAATCGTTTTCTTCAGAGTAAATGACAAGGCGCGCTGCTGATAATGCGGATTGTCTCAATCACTGCTGCTGTGAAAGACAACATTTGTCACTATATAAAGCGTGTTACTGCAACTATTCAGAATTGATCCTAGTAAAACAAGTGCTTGAAAGTAATAAACTATTTGTAAAACGAGATAGTTCAGCATGACATCAACCAAACCCCAAGTTATTATTATATGTTTAATCATAAACTTGTATATGACAAAGTTCTTAATTAAAGGAAAGGGGTAAAAGAAGACGAAGATAAAGACAAAGAAGAAGAAGGTTGTGCTTTCCTGTATGTTGAGGTTCTCTATGCTGGCACAGAGCTCTATGCTCACTCACTGTGCGTCTCCAGGGTGTTAAATAAGCGGTTATTGCAGGCAGGGAGTGAGAGTCAGCTGTACAGGAACGTGAGGCAGAGGAAGGCATTGAGAATAGTTTATGCTAAGACTACATGGCATTACGAAATAGGTTTATTAAATAAATGTATTATTCGCTATTCCAAAATGTAGTATTCTTACCTTTCCAACAACTAAACACTATGTGTTTTCCATTTCTCATATTGTTTTAAGGTATATCTTACTTCTTCTGGAATCATATCTGGTATTTAATTTTTGTACCAATTTATATTACCGTGGCATTAATAAATGGTTGGTAAATAGTTTATAAAATACTTAGGAACAATTCAGATGCATACTAAGTAGTGTTTTTCATTGTGATAATCATTAAAACAATACAAACACTATTTAATAAGTATAATAAGCATAATGCATATTTTAAGTACTATTAAAGCTATTTTAGTCGTATGCTCAAAAAATAAAAAATAAACCGGACATGCTTTAACACTTGTGAAGCATGAAAAATAAAGCAGGGTGAGCTTGAGCATTTCTTTCCCATTCAGTTGAATAAAGCCATGATACGCATGCGCATCCACTCCACTTTCAATCTCACCTATTAATCGTCACCTGTCTGCGCATGCGTATCAACAAAATAGAAATACCCACAGTTCGTCGCTGCGTTCGCTTGAATGTGTGTTATTTCTTCTAGTTGTTAAACGGAAAGGAGATCGGGCAGGTATAAATGTATTTATAATTACTATATTAATTAACATGTATTTGTAATTAGGCTTACTAGTTTTTCATAAAATGGTATTGTATTCTAAAAAAGCGTATTACTTACAAAGCAGTGAACAATGGAAATTGTTTACTATAGTCCAAGAACGTATACAAATACAATTCAGACAGGACTACAATTAGTGTAGCCTGACAGAAGTGTCTACCTTCACTCACCGCACATCACTGGTTAGGATCCATTAATAATTACATTTACAAACTTTCAATAAACATTTATAGGATATGATTTATCATTTGTAATAAACATTTGAAACAAACGTGTTTTGGCAACTCACAAAAAAATATAGCCTAAGATGCCCCGTAAATTACGCAATCTGAAATATTAGAACATCAGCCAATAGTCTACGTCGCTGTATGACATCGACCCCAGTTTATTTAAAGGCAAGGTACATAGTGTTTTCTGTCTGTTGCTTTTATTATAAATACAGCACCATTGTAATGTTTAAGATTTATAAAATAATCAGTAAACAAATTGGCTGTTTTTGTATCTTGTGATATGCCGTTATTATGAACAGAAATGACTATATGCAGTGTTGTCATTACGATTTAATGGGTTAAAATGGGATATCTGAAATGTTTAAGAATTGTGTGATTGTTACGAAGATAATTAATGTTTACATATAGCCAATGCATTTGAGATATGATGTAGTAAAACATTGTGACTCAATGTAAAAACAAGTTTAATTGTTCATATTGTAAGGCATTGTTTAACTGCCCAAAAGAAAAAATATACATTTGCAGGGATTTCTTTGTGTACATTAAAGATTCAAAAGCTAAAATGCAATTTTAAGCGGGTTCTATGCTGTAAAGCGGTGGGTTCCAACCCTGGTCCTGGAGAGCCCCTATCCAGCAGGTTTTGGATGTCACCTATTCTATCATCAATGTTTAAACACCTGAAAGTATTTAATTCGAATTAATTAAGCAGGTGGTTTGGAAAATGTAGTAATTTAGAAACCATTGGAGCAATTAACTGAATACCTTTAGATTTCAAGAATTGCCTAGTTTGAATTGTGTGATTAATAACTTGCATGTGTTCCCAGTATTTAGAAATTGGTGATGGTGAAATTGGAGACCACTGCTGTAAAGCGTAGGTACCTCCCATTTAATTCCAGGGACTGCATCACCTAATTTGTTGTGACATTAGCTGTATTCGAAACCGCATACTACCATACTACATGTTGTAATGAACCCATACCTATACGGACTGCAATGCACATTTCCTCATACCCTTCTATTAGTATATTTGTGACACCTTTACCTGGCCCGCCCCTTTTCTGTACAGTGCTTTCCTTGGCTTCCTTCTAAATAAAAACCCAGCTGTATTGCCGCTAAATAAGTAAATGAGATCACATGACATATATAGTACACTGAATCATTCATCCTCATACTGCCTACTGTACTACTTACTAGTCAGAAAATCAGGATGTAGCATGCAGTATATACTTATGCAGTATGTAGTAGTGTAGTATGTTGTTTTGAAAACAGCCATTGCCAAGCATTTTCAAGTGATTAGCTGCATAAAATATGATTAACAGTAGCTCAATGATCAATGCTAGTACTTCGAATCCTGTGTGGGCGTAGCTTGCCCAGAAAAGCAGTGGGTTTCGAAATAAGGCTTCAGTCCATTATCTATGGCAGAGTTAACATGTGTGATTTAACCTTACTGGAGACAATATGCTTGAGGGAGACGATTCTGATTAATTGACAGCAAGCAAATTAAGGGCAAAGGAGTTAATTAATATGTAAATTAGCTCTATGTACAGTTCTCGTGATGTTTGGGCAGGAAAAGGGTGGTTTACATGAGTGGAGAACAGTACTCGAGACGCTTGCATCACCAAATACATGTATGTCATGTGACAACATGTTCAAATTAAACAGGGTAGATGTGGCCCTTGATATGGTTGTTGCTTGTGCCTTGCATCTTGTTGTTTAATAATACTTACCCAAGTGGTTTGTCACGTCACTGATGGATCTAACAAGCCATGAATATAAGTGTTATCTTTCAAGTCAGAAGCACTGCCCAAGGGGAGGGGTTTCTGTGCACTTCCGTAGGAACCTGATCGAAACATCACTATCAAAGCTGCCTTTGGCCCCTGCGCTCGTCACTCAGAAAAGGTCCCTTCCCACTTCCTGTTCTATAAAACGTGACGTCAGCACAGGTTCGTCCTCTTTTGCCATTTCGCCTGGACTCGAGAACGTGAGTTCTCTGTGTCTTGTCTGTGCATTAGACCCTTTATTGTTATTTAACAATTATTATTCAGTTGGTTGCCTTCACAGCTGTCATGTCCTTACCTCACCACCAGTGGTCATCGTCACCAGAATACTAGTCCTGTCTCTGGCATCACATTCCATAGCCACATGTGCATTCCGTTTAATTAACATTCTTCCCTCCCATTGGTTCAACACTCCACTGCTCTCTCAGTTCTCTCTATATATATCCCTCTGTTCCCCTCAGTTTTTGCAAAGTCTTGAGTTCATTTGTGAATTAATTCCAAGCCCGTATGCAGTGTTTCGTGACTCCATTTACCTGACCTTGCTTCTGCCTTTGTTTACGACTCCTGGATTTTCCCTAGAACTCTGTTTGCTGATCGACTGACCTTTTGCCGGCCTTTTTTGATGACGTCTCTTGGATTTCCCTTTTAAACCCTGATAGCCTGTTTCTCTATCCTTTCCCAGTCCCTGACCAGCTATAGCCCCGCACCTGGGTCCTCTTCTCATGACATCCTCTGACCTGACAATGTCTGTGTTGTTCACCACTGTTTACTGTGTCTGTGTCTCTATTTGTATTGCATTAGTTATTATTGATAGCTAATCCGACTGTTCCGTCCATGCTCCGGGGCTCTGGTTACGCTTTCGGTTTCAGTTTAGGTTATGTTAATATAGTGCCTAAAATATTCCGACTGCTTGCTGTGTTGGTTTTATTGTCAACAGGGCTTTTTCCTCCACAGCAGGATCGCTAGCAGCGGCAGTAAAATCCAAGGCCCGGCTGCCTGGCCTGAGCTTGGTGTGTTGTAAGAGATCTCGCCCGCGTGAGGTGCTCCTCCGCCAGCTGGCGCCTGCACTACAGCTCGCAGCTGCGGCTGTAGGAGATCTCGCTCTCTCAGGTCGCTGAGAATGAACTCTGCTTAGCCCCATTGTCTGTGTGTGCAGGCCTCGGTTTTAGATCCCACTACGGCTGGTGGTCTACTACCCTTGGACCCTGGATTCCGCGTCACCCGGTGTCCCCGGAAACCCCGGCACACACAGTGTGGTTAAGCCTACGGGCCTAAACTGTGCTTGTATCCAGCACTTGGTGCTTGGCATACACAGTGTTCAGTCCAGCAACAGCAAAGTTGTGTTTGGTTGGTGTTGCAGTGCCCCCATGTACATAAATGTTGCCCAAGCGGCCCGCCTCCGAAACACTGAGAGCCTACTGGCCCTGTATTTGGCCCAGCTGACAGAGCCCTCGGAGCATGATGGTAACAAGATAACAATAGGTTGTGAATGGAACCCCAGTTATCTGAAAGGAAAGCACTGCCCAATAGTTGCAAGGTCGCACGGGAGTCCTGCTCCCGGCAAAAGAGGACGAACCTGTGCAGTGCTTCCTTCCTTCCTTCAGATCGTTTTATTAAGTTAGGATTACAACAGGATGTACAGTACAGTAGCCTGCTGAACAGCGCACAACAACAATATAGCATAAGAAAAAGAAAACAGCTTTCCGCAATGCCATTAACCTGAAACACCATTGCTATTCATGAAACGTCCATCAGCAACTTACTTTACCTTAAAACCCACAACAAACTGACTAGTTATCTAGCACTTTTATAATGCTATAATTTAAGGAAATATATGGTTATCACGGAATCATTTACTCATAAAATGTGGCTTTACATGTGGAAATGAACATGTTTTTCCCATGTTGGATTCCAATTTGTTTTGGGCCACAAAAATGATTCTGAGTTTTGGAGCCATCACTTAAAACACTGCATGTAAACTCTCCTTATGGCAGTGGAGTGTAGTGTAAACACTAATCGTTAATATTATCATTGCTACATGCTATATCACTCTAAACTTTATCATATTTAACCATGGTACTTTAACATGATTCGACCAGGTTATAACCATGATTTTACAAAGTTTTTTCCATTTAACGTAATTGTTACATTTAACTGCTGAAAACTAAATTCTTCATCTTTGTCGTTGTCTTCAGGGATTCCATTATATGGTTATGGAAGTGCCATGCTGTATGTATTATTTTTTTTGGTCTAACTTTTGGAAATATTTAATTTAAATCTATGTAAGGTAAAATAGCAGTAAACACCAAGCACAAAATGAGGAAACTCAAACACCACATATTGAAGCCTGGTCTTGAGCATCCTCCAGGAAATGACAGATGGTAATACAGATGGGTGATACTTATCACAGGGCCTTGTGTGTCAGGGGAAAATTGGATTCCGATATGTCTTGGATTGCTGCTTTTATTATGGTAGGGTTTCTAATAATGCAGTTTTACAAAATATTATGATTATGTTTTGGCATCATGACCAGAGAGACTAGTGTTTGTGTGTGTGTATATATATATATATATATATATATATATATATATATATATGGATGTGGTGAATCATCCCAAGATTATTTTCTTTTGTCCCCAACATTGGGAACATGACAAAACAAACAAACGAAAATAAATGCACCACAGAACAGCATGCATATAATTTCAACCTCTCAGTGACATCAATTGATCTTTTTCTCATACATCATTTTCTGTTGCTTTGAATGGTGACAAACAAACAAAATACATTTAACACAATAGATAGACTTCTGCTGTACTTTATTATAATTTTTAAGTCTCAAGTAGTCTTAAGCAACTTTTACAAGCATTCCATTAGTGCTCTCATAAGGTAATGAAGCATACATATATTACTCATAAACAATAAGCTAATATTCATGGAAGATGTATTACCAGTCACAGTTACATGAAAAACATAGACATAGACTCTGTCTACTTTAACGTTTTACATTACATTTACAAATTATTGATAGCTGTAACTGTACACATTTTAATGAGCTAGATTCTTAACATATATTGTATATTAGGCATAAGATTGACTTTCATAACAATCAATTGCTTATAATTGTTATGCCCCCAGATTAAACTTTTTAAATGGCTTATTAAAGTAATCATACATTATGAAAGCTATAAGTCTCTTTAAAATATACAACAGAAACAAAAGATGGTCATATTATAAAGAGAACTGTAGTTTATATTTCAGTTGAATGATTCCCTACAACCTAATTGGGAAGCCTGTGCACATTGATCCACCATCACAATGTTTGGCACTGCTTCAAGTGAACACATTGTGCCAGACATAACTGTTAAAATGTCCCCTCGCACATTTGTTTTGAGGTTAAGTTAATATGGGGATCATTATTTATTCAAAATTTCACATAATGGTTCTTTGTGGCGGATATGCTTTAATTGCAAAAAATTCAACATGCACTTTTCTTCCATGTAGAAATCTCATACATTCCAATTTGCTTTCATTTTCACCTCAGCAAATTACTCCAGAGGAAGCTTATTTAATAAAACTGTTAGAGGATGAAGATCCTCTAACACTTCATCAAAAGATTAAATTAATTATACTTAGAGAATTAGGAGAGGAAAAGGAGAAATACAATTATTCTCTTTCAGAAAGGTGCCCAAGTCTGTTCCTTGTGGACTGCATTCTTCTGGAATTTATTTAAGGAAAAACTCATAATGCCACATTTTGACCAAATGTTTGCCTAATGTAGCCACTTTATTCCTTTCCTTTGGGTCTTCAGGTGCCAATGATTCAGAGTATATACCCAGCTGGATTGGAGCCCTCCAGGACTGAATTTGGTAACCGTAGTCTATTACTAACCCCCCCAAGTAGTGCTGACTTTAATAATTTAATCAACTTCTTGAACATGTAATACAAACACATATATACATAATAACCCCCAAATTATTTGCAGAATATTACTTCTCTATTATATACACAGGATTGCTAGATAGATAAATAAGTAAAAACAATAAGCCCCAGTACTTTGCAGCTGAACATGCCTTCCCCCTCTGTCTCTGCACAATGTTAAATATTACACATAGAGACAGATTCTGCTCTTTCATCTATATGCACACTTCCATTAAAATTGTCGTACCATCCTAGAAGAAAATCACTAGGGCTGAAATAGCCTCTTAAGTTCCTTGTTCTGTTGAGACAGTTCACTGCAGGGGAACACAAGAAACTGGCTTGGATCCCAGATGGATGTTTCACTACTTACTGAGAAAATCAAAACTGAGTTTGGTGAGATTTTCACAATTCAGTTGCCAATGATTTCTGTTCCGTTCGTGAAAATTTATGAAATATAAAGGATATCAGCTGAAACTGCATGGTATCTGATATTTAAAGTGTAACATTATCCTACATGTATAAATAGTAGTAGTAGTAGTAATAGCAGTAGTAGTTGTAATAATATTAATAATAATCTTAGTATTACACAACATATCTTTGGGCTGTATCAGTAAAGTCGGATAAAGTGGAACAGGTCACAAGTCAGTTGAAAGAATGATCTGAGAAGTCACTCTTCGCTAGATTTGCAAGTCTTCTCAAACACCTAGTTAATGAAGATTTCAACCATGGCTGACCGTAGAACATAATGAATACACCAAGATGGATATGGCTGACATTGCAAAAGTTCTGGAGGTTAAAAAAAAATGCTTTGGAGGAAAAAAATAAAGAATCCTACCCATGTAAGCATTAAATGCTTGACAAGATGTACTGTACGTCAAAAAAGGGACAGAGTAGCTTGCCCTTAATCTAGGACAACTAAAAAATGCCATTAGCAGTGGATTTTTGAGGATTACAAAAATATTGTGGCACAGGTCACTATAACCTTGACAGAATGTACAAGCTTTTGACAAAAAGTCTGATATGTTAGAACAGTACATAAGCAGAAAATATAATTATTCAATATAAAGAGAGAATGGGAGAGTGAGAAAAAGAGAGAGAGGGCTAGTGCATAAAGCTTTCATGAAAACAAAATCACTGTGTTTCACTGTCTGTCACAGATGTGTGGTGACCAGAAAATTATCCAGGGATTAGAGGGACAAAGATAATTCTCTGCTGCTGACCATTCTTTAAGGTACAAAATCACTAGTGGAAAATTGGGCTCAGAGGTCCTAGATTTGCTCCTACCATTTTCCCTAAATGTCTGTTTGCCATTAATTGAATCCCCATTCAAAATACAGTATTTTATTTAAGATATTAAACAATACTGTTTAATCTACTGATTGCTTTATTTTGAATATTTGTTAAATCAACCCATATTTACTACTTATTTATTATATATCAATTAAAAGAGTACATAAGCTGTCTCCTGAGTATTGATGCATAGATAGTGTAGGTCAGGGATGGCCATCCCTGTTCCCAGAGAGCCTCAATCCTGCAGGCTTTCCAGGTCTCTCTAAATTACCAATCACTGGATACTGTGATGGAGCAAGGCCCATCCCTTTGCTAAGATGGTTATAAAACCTTTTTCAACAAACAAAGGCTTACCTGTGGTAGGGTTGTGGAGCAGCCATCTTGGGAAAGTGGGGGGGAAGGTTACAGAGGCCCTCTTGACAGGGGAGTCGCCTTACTGTTGACAAGGGGAGGGGGTTAATATTGTTTGGTGTGTTATTTCCTTTGTTTATAGTTTATATTTATGTTATAAAAAATATAACTTTTTATTACAAGTTTGTTATTTTCATTTGAAACCTAGTTTTGTAATGTATGTTTGGGGTTATATGATGTTAGGTATTTTTATGTTACCCCTATTTTTCGAATGGTTGCATCTAGGGGGCGGGGCCAAGCTGCCCAAAGTACAAAAGCTGGATCAAGGGCGTTAGTAAGGGAGAGTTGGGTGGCGTTTAACACTTGCCCATGTGTGGTCCTGGTTTGACGAGTCTTGTATTTTCTATTTTCTTTTTGTTATGTCTGTAATTATTTATCCTGTGTGTTGGCAGTTACTAAACTTGTTTTGTTCCTGTATGTTTAGTTTTTTTTGGAAAGACAATAAATGTCCCTGTTTTTGAAGCCTTGCTATCCTTGTTCATAACTGTCTGACCTTGGGACCACCTCAGACACCTTGAACACAGGGACATTTTGCTGAATTAAGACCTACAATTGGTTCAATTAAGCAGTTAACGATCTGGATAGAACAAAAACCTGTACACCCTGTGGCTTTCCAGGACCAGGGTCAGCCACCCCTGGTGTAGAAAATACTTTGAAGTGAGAAAAATATATTTACAATACTGCCTTTAAATACATATATGAAGAACTGCATTTCTTTCCCTGTGTGTCTGTGTGAACAAGGTCACAGTCTCACTGTCTCACTGTGCTGCGGTACTGTGCTATAGTTCAACCCTGATACCTAGAAGAACAGGGTCTGATAAGAACCAATTTTTACCAGCAATTTGGACTCGATACATTGTACAAACCCTCCTTATATTAAACATTACGTATGCCTTAATTCTCCCCGGTTTGACTATGTATGGGTCTTCCTGAGCAGTTGTCAGGCAGAAACCGAATTTTCACTCATCACGGGACAGACATGTGGGTCCTGTTATCTTTATCTCCTGTCTGGTCTGCATAAAAGTGCCTGTAGTTTGTAATTACTCTAAAACTGTTCTTGAGATTGCCTCTTGAACCTCTTCCTTGCAGCTGCTTGTAATAAAAAACATTTTGATTGGAGGTGCCTATTGAGCCAGACAAACATTACTGGGGGGACTATTAAACGTTCTCTCAACATTGAGGGGGATTTCCCCCCCATCCCCCCTAAACCTATGCCTATGTTATAACTACAACAACATGGAATAGTTTAAATTTCTTTAGATTTTAAGTAAAACCTAAAAATAGTATGTTTTGCTTGATAAGCAGTTTACATCCTAGCTCTGTTTAAGAATCATAAATAGGACTTTATTGAACTGACAATACATTAAAAAACAGTGCATACAGTATGTACATGTTATTAATCTGTTAAAGCAACAGCTGAATTGTATTTGAACTGAACACATACACTATTGACTTACAAGCCTTACATCAAAGATATTTGTTAATCCCTCCTCTGAGAAATACACTCATCAAAGATGTCTTGGCCAATCAATTTTAAAAGTTACATTCAAGTCTTCCAATGAAAACTGGTTAGGAAAGTCAACACTCTGCCAGGGTGTGTACAATATCAGACATAAAGCTTAGAAATTAATGGTCCTTAATTAGGTTAGAAAAAATAGGTACTCACAGGTAAGTGGAGGCTCTTTGTACTTTAAGATAAAAAAAATATGCAAGATGTTAACACAGTCAAGAGTGATTAGGCTTGCCTTTTTAGTTGAGTAATCTGAAAGCATTATCTTCAGATGTTGAACTCACTCCTTTGTAGATTAGGAGCTATTGCTGTATATTACGGAAATTATGTGACTGAAGTCTATGGCTGTAAGAAGACAACATGTTGATATAAATAACTGTCATCATGGCCTTTATTACATTATTAAAGCCCCCATGGATTGCCATCTGTTCTTGGAGATTAATGCTGATTTTGTTTCCCTAATGAATGAGGCAAATTTGTTTCAAGACTTTTTTCCCTTTTTTTTTACAGCCTAGAATGTGAACGTTCAAAATTTGTGATAACTCATTAGTTAGCTTCATATGGCTTAATGTCAATTCAAATTTACTAAATATCAAATGATAATATTGTTCGCTACCTGTGGTGAATAATATATGAACAGATTGCCTGGTTAAGAAACCCAATGACAGTTCAAAGACTTATTATTGTTCCTTTATTTAAAGAGGTAAAATTAATTCTCCATCTTTTTATGGTAATGCATTTTAAAAGAAGCATGGCACTATTCCAGCATTTTGTTCTGAAATGTATTGAGAATGACATATATTCAATAACTCAATAGCACTATTCACTATATCAAAATACATAGATTGTAACACTTTGTACAATAATTTAACTAAACTGTTAATGGCCATGGTCTCCATTTGGCTCTGGGTTTACTATCCTTTATGTTTTTGTTCATATGAACCTTTTTATCCCCTCAATGTTATACACTTTTGATTTTTTTAATTTACAAAACACACAACCGTCTTTCTCAATAACAAGTGTAACAGCTATTGTATTCGTTATGTCGTTCTTCACGTATTGCCTTTACATCCAGATGTAATATAATTATTTTGTTTTAATTTATACAACCCTATATCATGCTTTGCATACATTAATTGGATACATCTGCTTTCTCATTCAATATATTAGGGTCTACGTACATCTAAGTGGAACATAAGTGTATATAATACTTTAACCTTGATGCCGATATAAAAACAAACAATTACTGTTTGGTGGCAAAGGTCATGTTAATCATTAGAATCTTACACCTTTACAACCTTTGCTACATACAATGTGTAGCATAGTTTGTTTAATGTTACACAAATCCCACTCTTGTTGAAAGGTAAAAGTGGTTAAACTAACACAAATCAAAATCAAATCAAAATGTTGACCAACTAGCTGATATCCTGTACAAACCTGTACCCTGTCACGGTTTCATTTTTTCTTAGAAGCAACTGTCTAGTACTTTAAAATATTCACGGAGTAAAACACGTTCTTGCCATACAGTAGATAGTCACCCATTCTCTATTCAGTACTTCATGAGTGACTATGGTGACCATTCTGCAATTGATACATCAAACAAACAACTGCAACTATAACTACAAAACATCAAAAAAATTTCATCTATGGTTTGCAGCTACAGCATTTTCATCAGCATACTTCACTAGTATTGTGTATGTATGTTCAAAACAATCAGCTCATTTTATTCATTCCCCCTTGGATAGCATGTGTAGTGGTATGCACACTCCCCATGGATTTTATGATTCTCATGTACTCCTTGAATTGCTAATAATAATCACTAGGGAAATGGCATTTGTAGATATATTTTGATTTTCCAAATCAGATTTGGAAAATAGCCCACTTTTTTAAGAGCTTATTTTCACAAATATGCTTGATACTGTTTTTCTGTAATTTAGGTGAAAATATTATTTAGATTCTATGAAAATGAATGGGGACTATGTTGTCAACTGATATTTACATCAATGTATGAGACCAAACTGTGAAACTGAATGAGTCAATATTTGTTTCCATCTTCTTCTTAATGTTATAATACATTTTGATGTTGTGGAATTCAGCCATTGTGTATCCATTCATTAATTTATTCAGAAATGTATTTGAACCATCCCCAGCGTATTCTTATAATTGGACTTCAATCATAAACAATTGTATTCACAAATCGTGAGATTTGATGATGTTTGCAAGTTATATAAATGCAATATAGCTTTCTACAGATAGTTGTCCTCTTCATAACAGTACATACAATAACTGTCAGTCTAAATTCATATCTGGTGCAGCAATTTTAAGCATTGTACACTACAATTGTGAATACACAAATAACTAACATGACATGATAGTTCTTTAAGGCAAGTATTTTCATATCAATTAAAATGCATTACCATTCTGAAACAATCCCCAGTTTGGCTATAACTTTTAAGGGATGCCCAAGCAACGTTGTGATGGATTGTGTCACCAAATTTAGAGAAGTGCTGACCTGCACACAAGTTTCTCTAAATGATTTTCTGTGGCTAGCTAACTTCAGTGAGTGATGAATTGGAGAGTTTGACAGATTAATCCATGGGTCTCAATTGAGATGCTACCACCTTCTTGGAGGGAAAACAAAAAAAAACTTTCAATAGTTTTCTTTTCTCTATTTTACCATAGACTTCTGAGAAATGCTTCTTATGAGTATAATCTATTTCTGAGCCAATGAAAGAAAAGCAGTCGACGCACAATTCACAAAACAATTCTCAAGTAAAACCACTCTTGTTTTTGAAGAATATTGGAGCATCTTTTTGACAAAACATTTCTTATTTATGTTTAGATTTGTTTCCAGCTGATGAAGCCAAATTATTTTTGTAAATGTAGAATGATCCGCCTCCTTTTCTTAAGAAAGGTGTTGTAATGTTATTTGTTTAATGGTTTCAATCCACACTGGATACCCTTACTTAAAATACTGCCTTCATACCTTGAAGAAGAAATTTAGTTAGGGTGCCAAAGAAGTAAATGGCCTTTGTCTCTACAAACTCATATGCAGTTGTAAAATAAATGTGTGAGCTATTATAGAAGATATTGTGCAACCTTAAAGCAGTATTAAATTAGATTTGACCTGAGGAATGAAGAGCTAAAGGCACTAGGTAAAGGCTAGGACCTAATAACTCATCATATTCTGTCATTCGTTAGCTCAGAGAAACTGAAGGAAAGAAAAAGAAAGAAAAAGGAAAATATGTCCGCAGATAAAATAAACAGAATTAAATGGCTGCAGTGGCCATTTGCGTCATTGCAGAGCACCATTAAAATCAAAATGACATGTATTCCAAGAAATTATTTAAGCTGTTATTGCAGACACATGAAGCATTCCTCAGTGCAAAGGGATTTAAAAATCAAAATTGCCCTGAATTCTGCATTCTCTTTTAAAGTCCTGGGTTGGATACACTAACATAAACAAATGTCTCCCAGTCATAGCGAGGACACAATTTGGATGAATAATGTTTTGTAAGTCACTGAGACCATACTGATTATCAGAGTACCCACACACACAGGAACACACGCATACACATAATTGACTACGGCATCACACAAAACAAACAGTGGCAGAATAATTGTTTGGCCTTGTGCTATACCTTCCAGTGACAAGATTTAAATCCCTGTTTTCAGTGTCTTACAATGGGAAAACATCAACGTTTTAGCTGTTTAGCAGAAGAGTGCAATTTCAAACTGTTTTTTTTTCTTTACCATAACATTATACTATAAAGCTATCAAATTCTTTAAAAAAGTAGATAGATAAGAGGAAAGGAGGAAAGCTCATGTTTTTATTTTTGTATTCCTTATATTCAATAGAAGCACCTCTGAAAAAGAAATCTGAAATGTACTGGAATAATAAAAACCAACTGAGATTTGTTTTAGTAAACAAGGGTTTTTAAAAGTATAGACTGTTTATGTATTAAAAAAGGTCTGCAGTAGTTGATTGACATTTGAAGAATATATGCAGAATATACACACATCAAAGAGAATGCTCTGCAGTTACAAATCCATATACTAAAGACTTTTATTTTTTATAAGAGTTTTTTGAGGCTTATCACATTACACTTTTAGAAGGTGTTTTTGGTTTCCCCTTATTTGTCCATGTAAAAGGTACATACAATATGTAGTATAGTTTGTTTAATGTTACACTGACACACAATTAATGGAAATGAATGAAGCCAAAAATAGACAAAATGTACTATTTTAATGTGACACTTTGATCAGCAAAGTTATTTAAGGTTATTCATAAAGTTCAAAGCTATGCTGCAGAAATTATTATTCAAGACACTCCTGGCTAACCATGTATTTAATTTTTGGAAAGTTAATATTTTGGAGAACAGCAGAACTGAAAATACTGCATTAACATTAAAATCCAATTAGTGGAAGTGGGTCACTGATGTATAATTCTTAAAAGGTATATGATAAGGGGACATTTCAGAAACCTACAAAGTATGTGGTATTTCAATTTGGAAACTCTGTCTGATCCAGGGAAACAAATAAATAAATAAGTTTATTTCTTTACAGTTCTGATTTAAAAAAAAAAAAAAAAACATTTGCTTTTAACCTTTAAAATACTCTTATAACCTGTTGCATTTTCCAATATGAACAGAATATGGTTCATTTACTGCATGTATTCAAAAGCATCTTAAAAAGTAGCGGGACAATGTAACATTATATATATATTCTGCTTTTTATATTTACATTTACCTACTTAATTCCAGATGTAGAAGACTCCTACACCCTCTTATGGTTGCATACCAGTACTTCAGATAAAGTATTTAAATTATTTAATTACAAATTACATTTTAGTAACATCTGTGTTATTACAATCACTTCCATTAACTTACTGATATTAAGTTCTTAGCCCTTTGTTTTGTGTCATGTTTCACATACAGATTATAAACACTATTCAAATAGGTGTTAACTGTATAGCTTTGGAGCTATTACTTCTGCAATGCAGTCTATTGTTCAATACATATCCTTGTTATCTCAGATTGGATGTACCCAGCAATTATGATATTTTTCTTTATATAAATTCAGAGACCCTTACCACTGTAGCAGATTTTAAGACAATATTTATGTTAATCAATGCATTTCTGTTTCTTGCCTATTGGTTGTGAAAACAAGAAAGGCAATCTGGCAGTAAATAAATCTTTCAGGAACAAAAACATGTTAGTCAAGAAATATACTTTGTGTTCCAAGCGCTGTGATGAGGAACACCTGATTTAAATGCTCCATAAATCAGGTTAATATGAAATGGTAGCCTACTGTACTTATTTCATGCTATTATGAACAAATTCCTAAACAAAACAAAACATACAAACAAACAAAGAGCCAGCAGATGACCTTCATGAACAATTAAGATTTCACTGTGCTTTTTGAAAGCTCGGCCTCATAGGTTTTGAAACTGGGGTCAATAAATCACTAGCAGATATTAGCCTATGTGGGGGGAATGACAAGGTTTGCCCTTCTTTTCATTTTTTTAAACATCCACCTGTTTGTACCCTGGTGAAAAACAAATTGAGTTCTTATCTCCTCTGGGGCTACACAATGTAAAGTATAAATCGTATGGTTACATATTACTGTTTTGTAAGCCAGAGATAAGAGTTATCTGGTGTCTGTAATTGTTTCGCTGCTTGCTCTGTAAACATGGATCAAAACAAACGAAAATATAATTGTGACTACAGAAATAAATAAATAAATACATGAATGAATTAATGAATTAATTAAATGGTCACATTTTCCTGATTGTTTTGCAGTGTAGCTTTCAGACTTGTTTTGTATTTGATGTGTTGTAGACATTTGCATTTGGACTTGTTGGCTCTAGAACGATACTGCAGATAAGCCACAAACAAGTCAATATTGAAAGTAGCAATAATTACCAATCGTTTTTGTAAATTGATACCAATCTTCTGCACAGCAATATGTGTTTCTGTATTTCAGCAGCAACATCAACTGAAAAGATAAGGAGAAAGCATTCTACAATCAATTTTACTGGCCTTCTACCTTCTCAAGTGGGTTGATGAAGTGAAATGTCTTAGAATATTGTGTTTAAATGTAGGAGGACAAAACGAACAAAACAAAAACATAAAATTGCAGAAACATTTATTGCAAGGTAGAAATAAGGAATTGTTGTAAAATGTAGATTCTAAATATACAGTTATGTTTAAATACCATGTAGTATGCTTTTTATATATTTTACAGATGTTAAAGCCCAATTCCCATATACCCCTACACTTCTAGAATGAACAGTGGCCAATATAAGGAGACTTTGGTTCAAATCAAATGTAAAAATCACAGTACCACGTTTTCGTCATTTGAACAATGCATATAAAGAACACCAACATTCAAGTGAAAATAGCAGTTACATTTGTGGGTGGCTTAAGATTCCAAAACTTGTTGTTTCACTTTTTGGTATAGTGGTGTTGAAACTGTGATAGAAAAGTAAAAGCTACACTGTGCTATATTTACTGAGATTGTGCAAGCTTGTGTGGATTGTGTTTTCCAAATATACAAATATTGCTCAGCATGTAATGTAGGTTAAAGCTATTCTAATTAAATATACATAATTGAGAAGAGTCGTCCCATTTGTGTTTAGGGACTCTGTTATGTGCATAACATACATTACAGTGTATAATGTGTAGCATGTTGAAATGAATTCTGTAGAGGTATGACACATTTTCTAAGTAACCACTTCATAAGAAACTGCTGGAGTGCTCTGCTACCAGTTAAAGAGGCGTTGTCAAGATCCAATAAGATTTTTGAGGAAAATGTATTACCACTGGCCTATATAGTGAAAAAACGAACAAAAACACATTTATATTTTTAATGAATTTAACTTTTGACCTGGTGCTTAATAATTTCATTATGTATCTTAATCACAAATTGATTTGCAGGTCAAACTGTGGCTGGAAAATAAAACCAGAGCCATCAATTATTCATTTACTTCAGTCCCCACAGACTGGTCATGACCAACCATATGATAAAAAAATATAGTACAAATAAAACAAATAGCCTGCCATTAAGCAATTGCTGCTACATTACTTTAAAAGCCTATATTGCACGCACTATGATTGACCGACAACAAAAAACTATAATAGTGTTTTGCCTTAATTTTGCCATCTAATTACACATCATTTTGATTGTATTTCTAATGTTTTATTTATATTTTCAGAAGTTAAGACACACCTTAGGTTTCATGGAACACCAAGAAACATGTTCCTTTGTTGTGAAAGATCAGTGTATTGCACATTTTTGCCATGTCCCCCTCGTTTTGGCCATCACTTCCCGAATTCTTGCATCTTCCTTGGTTCTCCATAAAGTGAGGCCAGTGAACAGTTTAATGTTTCTTGATATCTGCATTAGGCATGTTTTTGGATGATGCCATTTGTCCCACCTGAAGAGACAATCTCTGTCTGGGTCATCTTCAGCATCTGTATAGCCTAACCATTGTGGTATAGATGTGCTTTTTCTTGTTCCCACATATTCAGAGGTATGGTGTCCGCAAATTGAGATATTCTACATTCTGGAATCTAGTTCCATTGCGAGACTTTGGAAGACCATTACAATTCCAATTGTAAGTCCAATAAATTGCTTGATCTTTCACAGTGTGGTGCAAGTGTGAGCTTATGTACTTCTGAAAGGCAGATACATTTGAGTGTTCATTATAATCACTCCAGCTGCACAGCCATTTATAAATGACGCAGTTTTCCAATATTGATTTACTTAAACTTATCCCTAAATGAATTCTACTCTGTCACAACACAATTTCAAATATATATTTATTTGGGGTCTCATTATAATTGTAGGTCCCAAAATGAACTAACCTTGTGGCATGTCCTTTTTACAGATGCCAGATGTTAGGTGTAGTTGCTTTCGTATAAGTCAAGATAATCACATGACTAACCCCAAAGGTTTTATTGGATAGAAATGGAGTCATGTATAATTAATCGGGTACAAAACTTGATATTGTTTTTACTATATGTTTGACTATGTTTCTCAATGTCATTTGTGCATGATTCACTAGACAGTCTTTGCAAACTCTTTGGCCTATGTAAGCTGCAGTACTGGAATGTGTCCAGATTTCTCTGAAAACAATTATTTCAATACACAATGAGATTCCCTGGAAACTGAAGTGGGCTACAGACTAACAACCTCTCTGTGTTTTTCACAAGATGAGAGAGTGTGGAAAAATTAATAAGCACGTGGACTGTGGATATTCCTGATCTTTATGCTTTTGCAGCTGTGAATAGATTTTTTTTACTTGATTAACATTTTCTGTATTTTTGTTTCTAATTAAGTGTCCAAATACTCCTGTGGATTTTGGTTCTTGAGGCTAAGGAAACTGCAGTGTATTTTACACATTCTGTTCCCTCTGTATGAAAAAGGGAAGTAAATACTGTAAGAAAATGTAACTGGGAATACTTTTAACCCCAAACTGATACTACATTGTGTTACTACTTTAGCCCTGTAGCAAAATTTGAGTGTATCTGTTCTTTATTTTAAGATAAAAAAAGCATTTTCAACATCTAGTCCTGTCATTTTTTTTCTCATCTTATATGTACTTGTTTCCTAATGCTCTTTATCAGATGTATACATATAAATACTATTTGTTTTGAAATTTAAAATGAAGTAAACTTTATGGTAGTTTTTTGTAACAGCATCCAGCACCAGCCATTGTTGCTTGGCAACTGATTGCTGCCTTCTAGATAAAATCACGGGTTGGCTATTGCATTGTCAAATGTTGCATTCACAGTATAAGCAAATTAATTTCAATACATCAACAGATCTGGGTTTGTTGCATGTTTGAAGGCAACAGCAGGCAAATGTTTTTATTGAAATAAATTACCACAATAATTGGTCAAAATGTGAATACATAATGAGTAAGGACAAGTTCAATTTTCCTTTGTAGAACAAACCTAAAGGGAAACATCTTGTGAGTTTCCTTTCATTTAAAGCTAAAAAGATATATAACTGAAATACCTAATTAGTTTGTATCTGCAGAGGTTGATTGATTACCTACTTAATTTCAAGTTCATACCTTTATTTTTTGATTTTTTTTCTTCAAAATATTTCCAAGGTCTTTCCTACCAGATTATTTTAGATGTCTTGCATTTGTATTTCAACAGTGAAACTAACCCAGAAAAAGACATTCTCCATAATCCACAAAATTAATCTTCTGATTGTGTCCTTGCAGGTTAAGTAAATAAATTGTGTGTTTTCAACCCAGGTCATGCATTACAACAAGCTTCTCAATGTAACTGAGTTTTATTATCTATCAATTAAATAATTTAAGAGCAGTTGAATGGATTGGAAAGGCAACTTGCTTTAAATGAAATCCATTATATATATATATATATATATATATATATATATATATATATATATATATAGTAAGTTTCATCAATATTCAATACTAGAGTTGGTCATGGTTTTCATCCTGCCTTTGAACTTAATGACTAAATTGAATCAATAACCACAGTTTACAGATCTTTAGTGACTGAAGATATACACATTCTGGGAAGTACAGATTAGGGTTGGCTGTGCAGCAGCTCCAGAGCCCAGAGCCATTAAGTTTTTTTTTTACAAAATAAGTAACTTCATAGGTATTGGGATGCTAGGGGTGATAAAATTAAATCAGTTCTTACACCAGCTTATAGTAAATAATGCAATATTTTTAATTAATTGTATTTCTATGACACCACATTCTCTGATCAATGGACATCTTTTGTAAAGCTCTTGCAAAAGAATGGAAGTCTATTTTAAGTCTATACTCTTTTAAGTATCTTGTAATGATTTAATTTTAACCAAACCCCTTCTGTGCCTAAAGTCACCTGATTTTACAGCCATCTGTTATCTGAAATGCCCTGACTTTTTATTGGTTAGAAATTGGTTGCCAGGTATTTAAGGTCACATGCTTGCAACATCAGTGGAAAGTTACAGAATATTACAGGAGACTTAATCTTGGATCAGAGAACAATTCTTCAAATGTTAAAAAAATAATTTGGATGAACCATAACCTATTCTTTCACAGGTTGTATTCATATTTCTAATTGATAGTCTAATATAAATGTTTAATTTCTTTATGATTTCATATTTTTGAAATACCTAGTAATTTGGGCAAAGTGTCAGAATTGTGGTGTGCAGGAACAGTTAGGGTTCTGGAATCCTGAGTGGAGGGTCGTGGGTTCAATCCCAGGTGGAGGACACTGCTGTTGTACCCTTGAGCAAGGTGCTTTACTTAGAATACTCCTGTTTAAATCCAGTTGTATAAATGGGTAGTTGATATGTTCTAACAATGGTAAGTCACCCTGCATGAGTGCATCTGCTAAGAAATATAATAATACATTAAAATGTGTGCATCATCAATTGTTGATCAACACAACTTTTATGCATCTATTCAGTTTGTGAATTAAGGAAACTGTTATTCAGAAACTATTATTTTAGGTACAGTGAACGATTCTGTTTCTGCCATGCAAAACTAGTGTACACTAGTCAGACCGAAGCTCTGGATGTCAGCTAACACATCCTCGGGGATAAGGTTCACCTTTGCAAGACTGACTATTACCATTAAACTTGTAACTATTATTTATTCACCTTGCAGGCCCCCACGTCATGCTAAAAAACATTTTACATCACAATATGTTATAGGTCTGTAACCAAGACTGTCATCTCAATACGAATAATTTAAAAACATGCCCTTAAACAAATGAACAAACCAAATACCATATTTACAACCCATATTTTGCACATTGCCTCTATAATATATATTGTAGTTTATGTGTATAATGTAAGCCATCATTATACTGATGATATGCTGGGATTAAAAACTAGATTGGTCTCTATCTCTATTTCTTACAATTAAAAATAAAACATACACATAAATAAATACATTATTATTATTATTATTATTATTATTATTATTTATTATTATTATTATTATTATTATTATTATTATTATTATTATTATTATTAATAGCCTGTAGAATTGCTTTTCCAGTTATTTTACCTGCTACACTGAAGCAAATGTAAAGTTCCCAGAGAAAAAAAAGAAAGTTATACCCTACCAAGTGAGGAATCATGGCAGTAAATTCCGTAGGCTGAAGGAGAGGTTTGGATAGATAAGGTATCTTGTGATTGAGAAGATTCTTAACTGGTGATAATATACCCTTCTGTATCAAGGGCTGAAAGACTTTGACTTATTTATTTGCAAGGCTTTATTCTGTTCATGCTGTTTGCTGTTGTTTATAACTGACATAAATAAGACAGGACAGAGAAACTAATTCAGCACAATGACCTTCCACTACTGACTCTTTGTAATTTATCTGTACACTCTGCTCAACATATTTCAAGGGGAAATATACTTATGACGGTATTACAAAAATATATAAAAGTAGAAATAAACAGTACAGTGACACAAGTCTTGAAATTCCTAAAGTGTTACAATCTGTTGTTTTCTTTCTGCTTTTAAGCATCTTTGATGGTGCATTGATCAAAGACTTTTCTCTTCAGGCAAATGGGTAGATTTCCATTGAACAGCATGCTGTTTCTTCCAAAGGCACTCCATCTCAATTCACTCTTAATTTGATTTCTTCCATAATATTTTCATCTTCGCTTATTTGTTGTCCAAGATTTTTCTCAGCACTTTCTTCAGTTCACTTTCTTTGCAGTCCAGTTTCTTTGCTTTCATCTGAGAGTTCTTGAATTTGAAGCTGCAGGTCTTCCTGTGTTTTTGCAAATATAACAATATAATTGGAAAATTGTAAGTTGTTAAAATAAGCTCCATTTAACTTGATTCATGTTTCTTAAAAGTCCAAAGTTTTTAACACTTCTTCAAGAGTTGCTGTGAAGAGTTTTAAAAAGATTGTGTCTCCTTGACAATCTGGATCTTGTCAGTATTTGGTAGACTTGGATTGTTGATGTAGCATTGCTGTAGTTATGTTTAATAAGAATTCCATTTTGTTTTTCACTAAATGCAAAAATATTACAGAAACTGCAGATGACACAAAGAAGCATGGACAGATGTATGCTTGGAATAACTAGAAGAAAAAACAAAATCTATAACATCATTGATTAATGGATAGGAGAACAAACATAAATATATGACATCATTAAAATAATAAAAATATTAAAATGGCAATGGGTTGGACACATTACAAGAACTTTAATATATTTCTAAAATGCATTGAATCTGCACAGAATTCTTACTGCTCTTGCCATTCCTTCTACTGAACTGAATATATAAATATGTATTGCAGTTCATATAACATTATTATAAGTACACAAAACTAGCTGGTAGTATATACTATATTTTACTTTATGTTTTAGAAGTGATTTAATATCTGTGGCTATAATAAGCAGGCTAACTAAATAGTTGGATTATAATCACAGATCATGGAATCCAAAAAATAAAATAAAATACAAACTAGTAGAAATCTTTTCCCAACTACCAAAAGGGCCAGGTACAGAACCTTAGGTATGCTGAATCTTAGTAGTTCAGTTTGTTTGGATAACTGATTATGAGAATGACTGAATGTGGCTTGTATAAGTTGTGACACCATGTGGGGTTAGATGTCTGGGCTCTAAAGGCGGGGCTCAGGAAACAGTCACGCTGTCATTACACATTTCCTCCAATTGCCTCCAGAGTTCCAGTCTCCCTTTCTTACTGGCTGTTAGCTCTGATTCACCTGGTCTATGCATGTTCATTGATCATTTACACCTAATTTTCTCGCACACCTGTTTTCCATTTCCCTACCCTTATGAACTGTGTATTTATACCCCTTAGATTCACAGTTAAAATGCGAAGTCTTGCTCTCCCTCATGTGACAATTCTAAGCATTATTTCCCAGTGTTTGTCTCTTTGTGTTCTTGACCCATGCTTTCATCCCCGACTACTGATCCTTGGATTCTCTACCGACCAGCCTGTTTGCCTAATCGCCTGTTCCCTAACAATGAATTCTGCCTTGCCCTTATTCCCTGTTTACCGGCTCTAGACTTTTCGCCTGTTCTGATTCTCCCTTGCACTCTGCACTTGGGTCTATCATTCCCTGTAGTACTGCAGCGCATGCAGCAGCACCTGTAGTTGAAGTGAAGCCTGTCCAGCTTGCCATGCCAGATCGATATGACGGCTCCCCGGATAGATGCGAAGGCTTCCTGCTACAAAAGTAACTGTATTTAGCCCACCAACCTACCGCCTTTCCCAGTGATGCTTCCATAATAGAATTTATCATCACCCTTCTTACCGGAAGAGCACATCAGTGTGTATCAGCTGTCTGGTCGCAGCAGGGTGAGATAACCAAATCCCTGACAGCCTTTCTCGTAAATTTTAATGAGGTATTTAAATCACTCTGTGGAGGGAAGGGAAGCTGGGGAGCAGCTCTTCATCCTCCATCAAGGATCATCATCTGCAGCAGATTATGCTCTAAAATTCTGAGTTCTGGCATCCAGAAGTGGATGGAAAGAGAGGGCTTTAATCACTGTATTCAGACAGGGTTTTCACTCTAACCTACAAACAAAGCTTGTCTGCAGAGGTGAAGACCTTGGTTTGGAACATCTTATCCAGCTGGCAGTTCGTCTGCATAACCTCTTAATGACCCATAAGAAACACCCTGCCTTCATCTGCTCACACAAGGAAGTCAATCTCTGTCAAATGCTCGGTGCTGTTTCGAAACCAGAAGTCATGCGGCTTGGGCACACAGCAGACGAGAGACTGAAAATAATGCAACAGTGCCTCTTGTTCTATTGCGGCCAAGCAGGGCACTTTCATTCAGCCTGTACTATCCATCACAGTGTTCCGCAGACCCCACAGTGAATACAGGCTCATGTCCACTTCTCACTCGTGTACAGAGTCTTATTCAGGTCAAATGCATATGGGTTCTAAAAGTATCTTTGCTTCTGCATTGCTAGATTCAGGTTCCACAGGGAATTGTATTCACAGAGCGACTGTAAGGCATCTTGGGACTCCCTCTTCTCCCTTGTGTAGCGTTATGTTGGGTGTATTTGGATAAGAGCATTTGGGCTCTGAGCTGAAGCACTGATCTAAAGAAGACCTCTCCCCCCCCAAAGTTATCCGATTTCCTTAGCTCATCAGCTTAGAACTGGTTTGCATCAAAGTGACAGTTTTGGGGAGGATGGCACCAAGAAGAGGCCAAATAGTTTGGAATTCTGCTATGAGATGTCTTGAGAAAGGGGCCTGTAGGTGATAAAAACTCTTTGAAGTGGATGAGAGCCGAAATCCCGACATAGAGCTACGAACCCAGGCCAACCGGCATTTCCAAAAGATGGCATCGATTGACATCAGTCATAAATCAAGCCCCCCTCCAATAGGACACTGGGGGCTGAAACCGAAATCCAATCTCGAGAACTCAGGGACCAATCACCTATTGATCTGACAGACTATAAGGAACAGCGGACAGTCTTTCTTTCTCTCTCTCTCTCTCACCTGAACCAGAAACTCGCTGCCACAGCTCAACCTGTAGCTCTGTTGCCAGAACCGGAACCAGAAACCAACCAAGTCTTTGCCGGCAACAGAAGAGTTAAACTGGGAGAAGGAGATTGAGCCATACGAAGAATTCTTTTAAAGGACTTTATTAAATAAAGAACTTTACAGACTGTGCTGCCCGCCTGTGCCCACCTGATCAGTGGAGTTTTACAGCTGGACAATTGACTAAGTCGACTGTATACGAAAGTGTCACTCATTTAAATAGCTATTTGAGTCTTAAGAAACTTGACCCTTGGAACAAACAGGGCCCTGCTTTCCTCAAAGACTTTGTCTTCAAATAAGTACGGTGAGAGACCCTGCTTGCCAAGAAGATTTTGTGCACAACCTTGGAGCCTTCAAACCAGTGGAAAATCTGTTTGGAAACGACTCTACTTTCGCGAAACCCCAATTTCCAGGTGCATCGACTGAGTGGAAGTTCTTGGACAAAGCCGAACCGGACTGCCTTTGTTCCAAACCACATGGACCTCGTGCCGTGTGCTGTTATCTGAGCCCGAAGACAGAGAGGCCTCTCTGTGACGAAGTTCAGATAAGTTTAACAGTTTGGAGTTCATGATTCATGACATTTGAGAAATCAATTAGAAATGTTAATCTGTGATTCATAACTCTAGAATGTGTAATATCATTTAGTTTTCTTAAATATAAATGTGTGTTGCATTAAACTGTTTTGTTGATAATTTTAGAAATAAAATCTGTCAACGCCGAGAAATATATTCTCATTCCTGTTTAACTGTTTAGTCTGAAATTGACACAAGTTAATAGACATTAGATTATTGGTGGCCCTGCCTATCCTTAATTATTGAATAATAATCAGTTAAGGGAAATTGTGGTAACAAGTAATGATAGGATCTTTCTCGGCACCTAAACGTAAATGAGACTGATATATATATAACGAGAAGTTACCTGACATAAATACTAACCTGCGTAGTTATTTAATGTCTGACTAATAATACTAACGAGAGACTCACCTTCGTCTTACTAACCGGTATTGTAGTCAATGTGTTTATAACCTTTTTGTTTAACGATTTGTGTTATCATATGCGATCCCATGGTCTTTGATTTGGTCACGGAAGTGATTTATCTTTGATTTGTTGATCTAGAGTTGAATTTTAATTAGTTTTTCCCTTTTGTATAATTAGTACCAGACAAGTGTCTCAGAGAACTATCCCCATCAATCTGCAGATTGGCATTCTTCACTCATAGAAAATTTCTGGTCATTGACTCCCCTGGCACAGATATGATTCTGGGACATCTGGTTTGCCCTTCACAACCCGACCATATCCTGGAAGGATGGAGAGATACTTTCCTGGGGACAGCATTGTTTTCTCGCTGCCTTTCCTTACACTGTCTAGCCACTCTTCTTTCCACACCTCCCAAGTTCCCTTCTGTATATAAGGATTTAGCTGCAATCTTCAGCAAGTGCCAGGCCTCCCGTCTACTTCCTCATCGACCCTGGGACTGTGCTATTGACCTGCTTCCTGGAACCTCTCCTCCCAGGGGATGCATATATCCATTGTCTCTTCCGATGTCGCAAGCTATGGAAGATTACATTAAGGATGTGTTGGAGCTTGGAATTAATCGACCTTCTACATCCCCAGCAGCCTCAAGTTTATTTTTTGTGGAGGATGGAAGACTTTGTCCATGTATCAACTACAGAGGACTTAATGAAATCACAATAAATTATCGCTACCTGCTCCCTTTGGTACCCGCTGACCTTGAACAGATCTGAGGAGCTCACTTCTTCACAAAACTAGATTTTTATTGCCCACTTCCTTTCCTGGTCTGACATTGCCACTGACGTTTTTTCTGGCCTCAAGACTGATTCACTATGGCTCCTGTCCTGTCAGTTAGACGCCGATTTCTCCCCCCCCCCCCCCACCAGAACCCATTTTACCTCCCACCTGCATTCCCAATGGAATAGCATGAATCAAATTGAACAGGCTCTCACCTCCGAAATAGCTCCACCTCAGTGTCCAGTCACGCATACTTTTGTTCTCTCTTCTTTATGTGCACAAGTTCTTTAATGGATAAATTCTTCTCCAGTTTCTGACACCAAGATATTTTGGTGGCCCACCTTGGTCCAGAACGTCACACACTTAGTCACCACTTGCCAATCCTGCGTTCAGTCCAAATCTTCACATCAACTCCTGCCGGTCTCCTGGAACCACTTCTCACTGGTCCCACATCACCATCGATTTCCTAACAGATCTCCCTAACTCCCATGGTTTTATCACCATACTGTTGACAGGTTTTCAAAATCCTGCAGACTTATACAACTAAAAGGCTTTCTAAGGTTTTCCGAGTCTATGAGCTGCCAGAGGACATAGTTTCAGACCGGGGTCCCCAGTTCACATCTCGAGTCTGGTCTGACTTTCTGCAATCTCTGAATATAAAATCTCTTTCCTCAGGTTATCATCTGCAGACCAATGGCCAGACAGATTGTCTCAACTAGGAGACAAACTTGCATACTTACTGTAGCCATCATCAACAGAACTGGAGCAGGTACCTTCCATGGGCAGAGTATGCCCAGAATTCACTTATCAGTTAATCAACAGGTCTCAGGTCCCTTTCCAGTGTGTCCTGGGATATCAGCCATCGTTATTCACCTGGAATGGAGAGTCTACAAACGTCCCAGCTGTTGATGACTGGTGTCACTGGAGTGAGGAGGTTTGGCAGGCAGCCCATGTTCACCTTCGGTGGGCCATTCACCTCCAGAACACCCAGGCTGACCAGCGGCAGAGAGCGGGTCCCCAGTACAGACCAGGTCAGGAGGTGTGACTTTCCACTTGGGACATCTGGATCAAGCTACCCTCCAGAAAGCTGATACCCTGTTTTATTGGCCCATTTAAGATGGGCATCAGATCAGTCCATTTACTTATTTTCTTTAATTGCCTTTTCATCTCCGAATCTCCCCTACCTTTCATGCTTCCCTCCTCAAACCCGTGACCCCTGATCACGCTAATCTCACCATTCCAGCAACAAACTTCATCGAAACTGGACCACAAGATGGACCAGCCTATGCAGTCTGATCTCTGCTCTGGTCACCTCCAATATCTGGTGGATTGGGAGGGATACAGGCCTGGGGAACACTCATGGGTGCCTGCTGCTGACATCCTCGATCCCTCCTTCATTGCGGACTTTTACAGGGACCACCATGAAGACAGGCAGTGGTGTCAGGGGCCACCCATGGGGAGACTTCTCGCCTGTTCTGACTTAGCACTTTGGTCTATCATTCCCTGTGATCCCCGGTGTTACAACAGTAAGGGAGGAATAAAGTGCAAAAAAGTGATTTTTTATTTAATGGACAATAATGGACACCAAACAAACACGATGGGTTGAATGGGCTCCTCGTTTGTACATTTTCCTGTGTTTTTCTTATGTTCTTAATTATATACAGGTATATTTATAAACCGACAGACATAAAATGGACACACAAAAAAAACATTTTTGAGGATAATTAAACCCATAAAATGAGTCCCTCTCTACACACAACTAATTTAACCATAAACAAGACAAACACACTCAACACAGTAGCAATAGTCCAAATCGCAATACGTATTCCAAACAAAGTCCATAAATCCAGTTAACAATTAACATTGTTAACAATTAAAATTGGTTCCTTCAAATGGAGTGGGTGACAAAAAACAATGTGCTTTGGTTTTTGCTTTGGGAAGAAATTATTTGTGGATCAAAACCAGTAAATTCTATTCACAATTAGAATTGAATGTTAAGACTAAATAAATTACACCATAAGAAATCATGTAAAGGAGTCAGTAGAGACCTAAAAACTCTTAAGTGTCTTAAGAAAATAAGAAAAGAAGCTCCGTGGATTTGTAACTTGCACTCCTAAGGGATGCAATTATAAGTAAAAACCGTCCAGAGCCGGAGGGAAAGAGTTCTATCTGAACCCAGACCTCTGGCCATGAATCTCTAAAGTGAGTAAATTGTGAGCAAAATGCAGTATTGAGCAGGGAAGGATTATAGTCATCAAAATCCTAAATTAGAATAATGCGAAAGCAAATTTAACACTTATACATGTATAATCTGAAAGGGGAGATTTTAAACTCGAAAGATAATAGTGTCAGAAGAGATAACTTTACATGTCGGTGCATACAGTCCAGAAGGTTGAAGATTTCTCTGTTGGGGCATTTAAAGGTACTGTATAGCTAAAATAAATGGATTTTAAAACCCTCTGGATGTCATAGGAAGATAACCCCATGCTGGTAAATGTCAAGAAGCTTATAAGTAAAAAGAGCAAATTTTTCTTTCTTGCCATTTAACCAGATGGAAATGATAAAGCTTCTCAGTTGAGGCCATGGTCATATGAAATATAGAGACATGTTTAACAATAAGAGCAAATGCTTTCATAATTTAAACGATTATATCTTGCAGCCAAGCACTGAGATTTTTTTTTTAACTGCTTATCACCTTACTGAGTTCCTCACATTCTATGATATTACAACTAACTTTACTAATTTCTGATTTTGTAACCATTGCCAAACAAACAAAATTCTATGTGAACCGGTTGATAATAATTTCTAATCTTATTATTTGTATTAGTATTTTTATTATTAATATTATTTTACTAATTACAACACCTGTAGATTCAACATTTACTTGTTTTCCAATCATTTTGTTTGTTAATTTATTCTTCGATCTTCAATTGGGAACAAATATTTAAGGAAGTGGTCTTTTGCTGAAAACAAGGGGTAAAGAAACAAAACATGTTTATTGCATGTTTATTTTTGATAATATGTTAATAAAAAATGTATTTCAAATTTCTTTTCCATGTACCATATAACTGAAAGCACAGGAGGCAAGCAGGGTGTTAATTATGTCAAGGTTTTTGAGAAAATAAAAAGTTTTCAAAGTAACCAGACATGGCATTCCAACTGTGATTTTGAAACATAAAAATCTTAAGACAAAATAATATTTTAGTTTCCCAAACAGAAGTATAACCTGCAGGTACGCCTTGTGTAGTTTTGAGCTGCTTCCTGTGATTGATGACTCAAGAAGACTTTTCTAGTCAGTTTGTAAGGGGAAAGTGGTGAGATAATCAGAAAGATGCTAGTCCCCATTTTTAAGGTTATTTGGTAAACAATAACAAAGATTTAGTCTCACTATGTTTACATTGTTTTTCTAAATTCTACTCATTGTCACTGACTTCAACATATGACTCACAGATAGGCCATGCTTTGTTAAAGACTGGTAAACAAACAAAAAAACAACAAAAAAAGGGATTTTAAGAAAAAGTCCAAAGAACATCATGGCTTTAGGAATAGCACAGCATGCGACGTTCAACTCCCTCTAGAAATAAAAGTCCAAAGAAACATAAAAGCTTAGACCCCCGGGGACACTGTGGCTGAATTTAGCTGTCTCCTCTAAATGTGAAATGTTTCATGATCTGAACTTGTATCTTTGAATAACATCTGGTATTGATTGAAGTTCAGCGACTAAATAATATATCCTCAGGAGCGTAAAAGTGTTTCAAAACACAGTTTTTGAACAGGGTATTTGGAACACTTAGTTCTCCCTTAAAGATGAGCTTCCTCTGTTTAGTCAGAGAAGGTCTATTCATATACAGTAGCAGAAAGTCCCTTAAGACCAAAAAAGGAAAAGCACATAAAGAAGTATTGACTTTAGAAACCATATATTTTTCTTTAGAGAAAAAACTAAACATTTAAAATAGAAGAAAAGTGGAAGTGGAGTGTGAGTTCTCTGAACTCGTTTGAAGCCATGGCAGTGTGAAATGAAAAATCTTTCAGTTTGTATAACATTTGTGTTTCCCAGCTTGCTTTCGGTTGTACAAAATGCTGTTGCACCGTCAGCCTTTATGAGAAAAGATATGTATGTGAACAGTTATCCGTTCACTGGAATGATAAGACAAATTAAGGCCTCCTAATCTAAATTTGAAAAACCCAAGACACTGACGTTAATTGACCAAGACAGAACACCAGGGACCATTAAGCATATTTATTGCCTATGCCTTCTATTCAAGTCTCACTGGATATTGTAGTTGTATCCTGCAAATTAGAGAAGGTTGTATGGTTGAGCCTTTAATATTCATCAACAGTAATTTTGAATAAGAAAACAAAAAGTTTGACTAAAGCCAAGATGAAATTCTAACTTAAAACAATGCAACAACATCACTTTTAGCATAGTCTCTTAATATATATATTTAAAAGAATGCAATGGATTTATTGGGATATAACAGTACACAAGAAAAACATAAAATACAAGTAGAACATGGACTAAGATTAAATAACCTTTAATTAACAGGTGTTAAGATTAATTGAAGTGTACCTCTTTCTAATCTCAGACTGAATGTGTTTTTTTTTTTTATAATGTGAAATTACTGCAGTCTGTCTATGGTTATTTTGCAATGCTATCATAGCCAAAGTTAAGTGACTGTTATTTTACATTGACCCTATCTCTTGTGTGTACAAGTATCCAAATATCCTAAAATATTTTTTATTCCAACTATGCAAACTGTTTTTCATGGCATTGCAGGTTTAATGAAATAAACAACTAAGGCCTAAATACAAATTGACATAACTCCCTATGAATTCAATTGAATTGCATTGAATGGCAAGGGATTATATATGGGATTATGGTGTTTTGTGTTTCCCAGGAAAAGGAACTAAATGAACGTGAATTTTCCAGGGCTCCAGTTAATACATGTCTCACAATATACTCATGGGAATTCATCCAAAATGCAGAGATTACTTGAAGCTGTTATTGTATGTTTCATGGGATCTGCGTATTAATCAATTTGAGCATTGTGGGTAATGTTTGTTAATCTTTTGAATAAACAAATGAAAAAAAAGTTTTCCAGCTGTTTGTCATTTGAGTAATCTTTAATCTATTTTCCAAACATGTTATACTAATACTATATTACATCTACATATATGAATTATACATTTCATTGAAATAGTGGAAAACATAGTGCTATGCCCTACAAAATAACTGCATCATTATTGATTTTCTGTACGAGGTGCCCACTCAATTAAAAAGTTGTCACAAGTGATTCTATCTTACCACATACCACAAACCTATAAGTACAGATTTATTGGTACCACAATATCATCTACTGCACAGACTATGAGTGCATCAGTCTATCAAGCATAGTTACTAAGCATCATGAATAAGAGCAGACAGGAATTGCAATGATGAAACCCACCATTTAATGTGTAAAAACAGAAACAGAAATTATTAAGCTGTAGTGTGGTACCCACTGGGTAGGCGAGTGAAGATTAAGTCTAAACATATATGTGTTTTCCTTAGGGATCATTGGTAAGCCAAATAAATGGACAAAGCTGGCTGACTGGCTGAGCTCAAGGTATTTGTTAGGAAAGAAAATCACATACACACATATGATTAATTTAAAAAGTATATTTCAGTATTCCTAAATTAATAATCAGGAAAGGAATGTTAGAATATGCAGCATTGTGTTTGTTGTTATTTTCAAGGTTTTGTTTTGCAATTAGTGCAGGGAAGCTGGCATTAAAAAGCCACAAGCAGTCCTGGCAGGAGTACAAGGAAGGCCGGATTGTTTAATTGCACTTGCCTGCTTAAGTTTAGAGCGCACAGAGAAGAGTGATGTTAATTATAGCTCATTTCACTATGAGTGTCTGGCTCGGAAACGGACCATAGCAGGCAAAATAAATAAATAAACAAACAAAATGAAGTGAATACAGAAAATCTGAGTATTCTGAGTATCTTGCAGCATGAGTGAGCACCACAGGGTAATCAAGGACAGAAATGCACTGGCTCATTGCAGCCCACCATCACACCAAATATAGTAGCCAGCTGCTAATCTAATATATGTCCCTAGTCAGAGCATATCAGTTAAAATGGAGATAGAGCAAATTCATTAACCAGAGAGTAAATTTTTAGTAGCCATGGAAGCAGCGACTGAAGTTAAATGCGTGCTTCCTTCCATAGTTTCCTTGCACTTAGAAGTCTCTCGCAAATATATCAGAAACAACACCAAATTTACTTTTTAGGTTCTCATTTGCCAGCAGTCTAAGCACTAGTCCAGTTACAGATCTTTTGATACCTCTGCAATATCAGCTAACATTTAAAAGTCTCTTCTTTCCCAGCATTACATACAAAGCTGAGTGTTTTTTGTTGGAATGTAAAATGTTACGGACAAAATGCTTTACTACATTATGAAAACAACTTTTTAATATTTAATATTAGTGATGATTAAAAAAAGAATGAAACAAAACAAATGTATAAAAACGAAACAGATGCTCTGAAAATAGTACAATAAAGATTATTTGTTATCATTAAAGGGAAAAGAGGAGCAATCTATTACAAAATAAATATGTGTGTAAGGATCTGGAACCACAGAACCAATGTCTTTCCCTAAAGCTTAAAATAAAGGACAAAAGAGTCAACTGAAGCACTTGGTTGATTAAGACAGTGAGACAAGCTACAAAAGAACACAGTGTATTCTATTCAATTATAGTAAGCTCAAGGGATTTAGATCCTTCGTGAGAATGACTCTGCCTTGGGCTATTAAAGATCAGGTCACTGGAGCAGCCACACTATATGATGACCAGTTTTTTTTGTGCAGCAGACCATGGGGTGGCTATAAATATGTCCACAGGGAGCTAAAGTACAGGATGTAAAGAAGGTGTTAAGTTCATGTCCTGGTCTGGTTGAGTAGCTGTTGTGAGATTAGTGGGTATCCTAGTGGGTATCCAGTAAACAATGATAAACTCTTCACACAAGCACACTCTGCTATGAGAACCATATTGGTTATGAAGCAAAGAGAAAGAGAGAGAAAGGAAACAGTACCATTACAAACTCTGTTTACTTTCCTGTAATATTTAGTGTTTGATTTTTATCATATGCAAGCTGAAGAAATGTTCATGTTTTACTGTCATGGCACAACTTTTGAAGATCATGCTGATTGTGTCAAGATTGGGAGCTTATGTAAGCAATTTTCATATATTATTTTTTAAAGATTAAGAATAAATAAATATATATATATATATATATATATATATATATAGGGAACATCACATAGGGGGGAGCATCACTGTAATCGTAATTAATTCGACCACAATTCCCAGCCTGTTTACTGATGTCTTTCCCATATACCTAAATGTAGATGTAACACTGCTCCTATTGAAACACTAGCCAGTTGAGCAGTCTTTGTGACTGAAGCTCATGCCATTCATGCCCCAATAATGACCCCTCTTTCAAAGTCACTTAGGTCCTTTCCTCTTGCCAGTTGATCCAAAATTAAGGTCAACTGGGCCTGCTCAGCATTTTTATACATGCCACAGAGCATGATAAGATGTTAATTGCTTAACTGTATCATCCAGTACACCTGTTTAGAGGCATCTGCATTCGTTATGTTCCTTCCTCTGTGTGTATATATACACTCACCTAAAGGATTATTAGGAACACCTGTTCAATTTCTCATTAATGCAATTATCTAACCAACCAATCACATGGCAGTTGCTTCAATGCATTTAGGGGTGTGGTCCTGGTCAAGACAATCTCCTGAACTCCAAACTGAATGTCTGAATGGGAAAGAAAGGTGATTTAAGCAATTTTGAGCGTGGCATGGTTGTTGGTGCCAGACGGGCCGGTCTGAGTATTTCACAATCTGCTCAGTTACTGGGATTTTCACGCACAACCATTTCTAGGGTTTACAAAGAATGGTGTGAAAAGGGAAAAACATCCAGTATGCGGCAGTCCTGTGGGCGAAAATGCCTTGTTGCTGCTAGAGGTCAGAGGAGAATGGGCCGACTGATTCAAGCTGATAGAAGAGCAACTTTGACTGAAATAACCACTCGTTACAACCGAGGTATGCAGCAAAGCATTTGTGAAGCCACAACACGTACAACCTTGAGGCGGATGGGCTACAACAGCAGAAGACCCCACCGGGTACCACTCATCTCCACTACAAATAGGAAAAAGAGGCTACAATTTGCACAAGCTCACCAAAATTGGACAGTTGAAGACTGGAAAAATGTTGCCTGGTCTGATGAGTCTCGATTTCTGTTGAGACATTCAGATGGTAGAGTCAGAATTTGGCGTAAACAGAATGAGAACATGGATCCATCATGCCTTGTTACCACTGTGCAGGCTGGTGGTGGTGGTGTAATGGTGTGGGGGATGTTTTTTTGGCACACTTTAGGCCCCTTCGTGCCAATTGGGCATCGTTTAAATGCCACGGACTACCTGAGCATTGTTTCTGACCATGTCCATCCCTTTATGACCACCATGTACCCATCCTCTGATGGCTACTTCCAGTAGGATAATGCACCATGTCACAAAGGTCGAATCATTTCAAATTGGCTTCTTGAACATGACAATGAGTTCACTGTACTAAACTGGCCCCCACAGTCACCAGATCTCAACCCAATAGAGCATCTTTGGGATGTGGTGGAACGGGAGCTTCGTGCCCTGGATGTGCATCCCACAAATCTCCATCAACTGCAAGATGCTATCCTATCAATATGGGCCAACATTTCTAAAGAATGCTTTCAGCACCTTGTTGAATCAATGCCACGTAGAATTAAGGCAGTTCTGAAGGCGAAAGGGGGTCAAACACAGTATTAGTATGGTGTTCCTAATAATCCTTTAGGTGAGTGTGTGTGTGTGTATATATATATATATATATATATATATACAGAATCCACCTGTAACACCTTAAAGGTAGGGTATGCAATCTTTTCCAGAAACATTTTTTGTTATTCTGGTTGAAAGTCTCTTCACATCCTGATAGCAATCTATAATTGAAGTGGTCTAAATGTATATACATATATATAATCTTCTGTGGAAGGGGCAGGACTAAAAAAGCATCGAACAATCATTGCATTCGGTGCGAATGTAGTGATAGGTTGTCCTTCCTGTCTGTCAATTTATATTTGCATACCGCCGCGCAACTTGTTCGCGCAGACAATCACACGTCATCAGCGCGGGAACCATGACGCTGTGCAGAGCGAGCGCGAGAATGGAAGGCGAGCCGCAGCTACTAATTTTTAAAAACATAATAACCGTAAATAAGATGTTTACGTTGGTTATTATTGTAATGTCTAACCTGTGAATAACACATGACGTAATCTGAAAGCGTTGCGATCGATTCCACCCACACGTCTCTCCTCCTTGCGCTGAGACTCTGCTCTGTGTGCGCATGTGTGATAGAGGGGGCGTGGCTGTGGAGACGCTCTGAAGCGAGGGCGGCTCTGTGCTTTCAGAACAAGCTGCTGACTGCTGGCCTCTCAGGATTGCATACCGTAGCTTTAACCCCTCACCTTAGCTTATTCAATTGATTATGCATCATTTGATTGCCTTTAAACATGCAAACTATGTATTATTTTGACACAAGTGCAAAAGGAAATTATATTAATTTATTTGTTATTGTTATTTATATTTTGAAAGACAGAGAAATACAGCCTTTCAATTACATTCATGGTAATTAAAACATTCAAGCAAAAAAAACATTTATTTTCTGGTTCAATGTTAATTCTTCTCTAAAATAGTGAACATAAATAAACATATTTAGCCTCCTACAGAAACCAATTACAGTTGTAATTTAACTATAATTGAATTTTAGGAATTTATGAGAATGTAAATTATATTGTATCTCCCAAAAAGACTGCAAAATATATCAACAGATTGAAAGTCTAAGGAAAGGTACAGCAGAAATAGGATTTCTTTCAATTGTGCTAAATTTCATCATCCTATTTATGCTAGGCATCATTAGCAGGCTACACTGACCAAACATGTCAATGTTATCACCTTTAGGTTTGTTTATTAAAATTTGAATAATACGTTTAATATGCCACTGAAATGTCTGAAGTACTTTAAACTCACATATTTCTGCCACAGCTTTTGTATTTTAAATATAAATACATGTAAATTAAAAAAAAAAGTTTCAGTGACTTTGACATATTAAAAACACAAAGTAGAAGGGATTTGTTGCAATAGGGAAACATGATAGTTTTCTTAATTGTGGTGAAAATGAAATGTACACAACAGTGATACCTTTATTATCCTGATATTTAATAATTATAATAATAATAATAAAATACCCATTCAGCTTCTTGCTAAATCCCATTCCTCTCTTCAGTTTGTATTACACAAGGCTGCCCTGAAATATATATAATAGAATGTTTAATAGAATGTGTATTTTTCATTTGTTTATTTAGTTTTGCAACCGGTCTTTCCAGGAGAAAATCCACTCAGCTTTCTACTGACCTTTGATCGGCAATTCCAATGGAAAACCTTCCACACAGCACCATACCTCCTCATGCCAGCAGCAGCCTTGTCAGGTGATTGGTTAAAACACCACTCCTTAGTGTGAGTCAGAAATGAAAATCAAGAGGGGCTACTTTGAAGGTTTGAGCGGGTATCTTATGGAAACACCATGTTCAAAATGGTCCAAAATTGCTTTTGTTAGACAGACACTTCTATTTGGAGGGAGTCGCTTTTATACTCTTTCCAACTGATAACCAAATCTTCTCAGATAACTATCATTTGCTTTCTTATTTCATGATTTAGCATGTAGAGAGAAATGTTCTTGTTCATATTATGCTAAAATGTTACCTTTAAACATTAAAATAACCTGCAACTATAGAGGAAATGTATTATTGTTAAGTGCTAATATAACACCTGATCCTGATTATTACTGTTTATGAATGCAATTCAAAACAAGAAAACTGATCTAGTATTTATCTATTTCAGTGCGCTTAAAAAAACAATGGATTGCAATAAAAATATGTTATCACATACATATTTAGAAATTAATCAACCATTTGTAGTATGAAAACAACAATACAAGTTTAATTAAGGACAGCTTATTGTGTGCTGATTGATTGGTACAAAATATGGTTAGGTATTTTGAGAATTACTCTATGGGATGTGCATCTCAGAAATAATCAGTTTCAAATAATGCAGTGATAACAGCTGATGTGTAAGACTAATTTAGAGCACTTCCAGGCAAATTAAAAGATTCCCTCTGGAATTGTAATATCAAGTGCATCTTTTGTGTTTTGACAGAACATTTCTCACACTTAAGTAAAGCTTCATGTAAATCCAATGAACCTTGATAAGCAGAGGGAATATTTTAAAAGGGATGACTGAAAATGCCCTTAATGTTGGGGCTTAACCTCTGTATGAAACAGATGTATAGGCCTAGGAGAGCTATGAATGTATAATGCCAGAAAAATCTAACGTATTCATATAACACGAGGATAGGAACAGTTAATCTGAAATACTTTTTTTTTACATCTACAACAAAATACTACTACTAGTTCTATGCATAATAATAATAATAATAATAGTAAAACCAATCCCAAGTGTTTTAAATTCATCACCAAAAGACACACAATGAGAGTCCATGTGTGGTAAAGGCAGTGTTTTCTGCTTCACATTTCAATGTGCAGTGCAGTTATACTCTGTTCTTGGTGGTAGTGGGTTTAATGCTGGTGCAGTCGTGGGCAGGGTGATGTAATGACTAGGTAGGAGTACAGCACAGAGTGGGAAAAAAGAGAGTTAGTGTGACAAAAAAGAACAGAATGGCTGGGCCATTAATAAATGTCTCTTTTGCTCAGGGGAACCACATAACAGAATTAGCTCTTTGCTGCTGATGCATAAAACAAAAAACATTTTTTCTTTACGTAACCATTCTGTAACAGAGATCCAGTGATTTAAAGGAATACCATAATGTAAGCCAGTGGGGTGTAAATATCTAAGAATGGGCCAATTCTGGAATCCAGAGCGGAAATAGCTTGTAAAAGTGGCAGAAAATCTTTCACATGATGACGTGGTATTTAGTTATTGGTTCACTTGTAGCTGCAGGCTTTGCCCAACATGTCAAGGGACAACCAGACCTGCTCTTTGTAAGCATGCTTAGTGCTGGGTTGAAGCTGAGTTCAAATACATATTCAAATACAGAAGTGTTTTACTTTGTATTTGTGTGTGTGAATGTGGGATTGTGTGCGTATATGTGGAGGCAGTAAGTATTGTAGGTGACAGCTCATTTGTATGTATTATAGTCTCAACAAAAGTAATAAAGTGTTTTTGCCAGACCAGTTTGTTTCATGATTGGCTATACTGTCAACAAAACAACCAATGTAAATTAGATCTATTGCTGTACACATGAGGGCCTTATGTTATGACAATGACGCCACAAAAAAGGAAAGTAATGTGATATAGGGCAGGAAACTACACAAAACAAACAACTATGTATATATATATATATATATATATATATATATATATATATATATAATGTACACCGATCAGCCATAACATTATGGCCACTGACAGGTGAAGTGAATAACACTGATAATCTCGTTATCATGGCACCTGTCAGTGGGTGGGATATATCAGGCAGCAAGTGAACATTTTGTCCTCAAAGTTGATGTGTTAGAAGCAGGAAAAATGGGCAAGCGTAAGGATCTGAGCGACTTTGACAAGGGCCACATTGTGATGGCTAGACGACTGGGTCAGAGCATCTCCAAAACTGCAGCTCTTGTGGGGTGTTCCCGGTCTGCAGTGGTCAGTACCTATCATAAGTGGTCCAAGGTGAACCGGCGACAGGGTCATGGGCGGCCATGGCTCATTGATGCACATGGGGAGCGAAGGCTGGCCTGTGTGGTCCGATCCAACAGACGAGCTACTGTAGCTCAAATTGCTGAAAAAGTTCATGCTGGTTCTGATAGAAAGGTGTCAGAACACACAGTGCATCGCAGTTTGTTGCGTATGGGGCTGCGTAGCCACAGACCAGTCAGGGTGCCCATGCTGACCCCTGTCCACTGCCGAAAGCACCTACAATGGGCACGTGAGCATCAGAACTGGACCACGGAGCAATGGAAGAAGGTGGCTTGGTCTGATGAATTGATGTTGCTATCAATCCTTTACTCTTAAATGTTTCAATTTACTTCAAATTTGAATCACCTCTCATAACTTAAAACCCGTAAAACAAATTGGATATTTTGGAGTGTGACCCATACCGTTTTCACTGTTCACTGTTGTACAATGCAATGACCCTGTCAAATTATTTCCTTCATCAGTTCTGATTTTAAAAACAGCTCTTTGATCATGATGAATTCTCTTCAGAGCTGTTTATTTACCTTTCCACTGCTTAGTTTACAGAACCAACCACCTTCTCCAATAGAAATTCAAATGTACTTTCATCAGAAAAGGTGGGGAAGGTGGGGGTGGATTACAGTAAATAACACTTTCCAGCACCAATCTACCACATACTTCATCTTCAGAGATTGAGTGAACTTTCACTCTCATCCAAGTTGGTTTCCAGTACAGAAGCTTTCAGGATGACTTGGTTTGATTTTTTCTTTTTTCAGTGCACAAACAGCAGCGAAAAATATGCAGATAGAAGGACTTACATCCCATGCTCCTCTAAAAGGATCATTCAAACATAATTGCACTCTGAACACGTGGGATCTCCTGTCAGAGCCAAATCATTTTTAGTGCCTCTCAGTTATATTTGATGTCCATAATGCCTGTCTAGCACTGGATGCCCTTTACTACCTTATTAGATTTTCATGTAATGAGTCTTTTCAGCAGCTGTCACTTTCACTTTTTCTTGGAACACCTGTGAATTACTTTTTTGTACAAGGTTAACATGAAAACTGTATCATCAATGTGAAATATAAGTATTTAATGTACTATAGTATAAATATCTACACTGGCAGTTGCTGAAGTAACAAACCATACAGTACCTCAGAACAGCAACTCCTCCTCGAATTATGTGAATAACACTGTAAAGGTGCAAAGAAGAGTTTTTCTAGTTTTTCAAGCCAAAGTCACACCAAGTTTAGAATTAAGATTCTGAGCATAATGACAGTGCATGGCTAATAATTTCCCATATCTGCATTGACTGACGATTTGGATGGCCAAGCAAAAAAAAAGATACAAAATGGGATATTCTCAAAAGAAAAATTTGACCAGGGTCATCTTAAATTAAAAATTCAGATGAAGGTACAATTAGTTTTCTGCTACATTAAGGTTACGTGCCCAATAGCTCATTTTGGTCTGGGCTCAGGATAGGGTTACGATCCCCAGTAAACTGAAATGCGCGTTCATGACCACACACAGCATAGTTCTAGTAAAGAATTGTGCGCATGCGCCATATCAACCTAGAGCGGTCTGCACAACTGCTAGGGGGTGTTTAAAAGAATGTTTAAAATGTCACAAATGCAGAAACATGTCCCTCGCCACTGTCCAGCACACTGCCTTCATTCATCCACTTGCGGAGGTCTGTTCCTTTAATGCTGTGCCTCTATTAACATGTCGCAGTAGTTGGAAACATGCATAAGCATAGGTTTATTGGGGGAGGGGGTACGGAGCGGACACGAACATTAAAATGTTCCCCCCACAAAATTATGGATGGCTCAAATAAAAACAAGTCACATGTATGTAACAACCAGTCACAAATGATGGTTAGATTGTTATATTTACCTTCATCAAGTTTTCTTTCATGTCTAATAATATTTTTAGAGATTTTTTTTTGGTTTTGCCGGTTTTACCAAAGTGGTCATGTTGGAGAACGTTTCAATCAAAATTAGAATAGTCTTCTTATTGGCTCCTAATGGAACACAAGATCAAACGTTTAATTTAAATGCTATTCAATTGATTTTTATTTTGAGCACCTGCATTTATAGCAAAAGCAAAGTACACTCACCTAAAGGATTATTAGGAACACCATACTAATACTGTGTTTGACCCCCTTTCGCCTTCAGAACTGCCTTAATTCTACGTGGCATTGATTCAACAAGGTGCTGAAAGCATTCTTTAGAAATGTTGGCCCATATTGATAGGATAGCATCTTGCAGTTGATGGAGATTTGTGGGATGCACATCCAGGGCACGAAGCTCCCGTTCCACCACATCCCAAAGATGCTCTATTGGGTTGAGATCTGGTGACTATGGGGGCCAGTTTAGTACAGTGAACTCATTGTCATGTTCAAGAAACCAATTTGAAATGATTCAACCTTTGTGACATGGTGCATTATCCTGCTGGAAGTAGCCATCAGAGGATGGGTACATGGTGGTCATAAAGGGATGGACATGGTCAGAAACAATGCTCAGGTAGGCCGTGGCATTTAAACGATGCCCAATTGGCACTAAGGGGCCTAAAGTGTGCCAAGAAAACATCCCCCACACCATTACACCACCACCACCAGCCTGCACAGTGGTAACAAGGCATGATGGATCCATGTTCTCATTCTGTTTACGCCAAATTCTGACTCTACCATCTGAATGTCTCAAGAGAAATCGAGACTCATCAGACCAGGCAATATTTTTCCAGTCTTCAACTGTCCAATTTTGGTGAGCTTGTGCAAATTGTAGCCTCTTTTTCCTATTTGTAGTGGAGATGAGTGATACCCGGTGGGGTCTTCTGCTGTTGTAGCCCATCCGCCTCAAGGTTGTACGTGTTGTGGCTTCACAAATGCTTTGCAGCATACCTCGGTTGTAACGAGTGGTTATTTCAGTCAAAGTTGCTCTTCTATCAGCTTGAATCAGTCGGCCCATTCTCCTCTGACCTCTAGCATCAACAAGGCATTTTCGCCCACAGGACTGCCGCATACTGGATGTTTTTCCCTTTTCACACCATTCTTTGTAAACCCTAGAAATGGTTGTGCGTGAAAATCCCAGTAACTGAGCAGATTGTGAAATACTCAGACCGGCCCGTCTGGCACCAACAACCATGCCACGCTCAAAATTGCTTAAATCACCTTTCTTTCCCATTCAGACATTCAGTTTGGAGTTCAGGAGGTTGTCTTGACCAGGACCACACCCCTAAATGCATTGAAGCAACTGCCATGTGATTGGTTGGTTAGATAATTGCATTAATGAGAAATTGAACAGGTGTTCCTAATAATCCTTTAGGTGAGTGTATATTTGAATGTACTGGTTGCTAACAGGAATACTGAACCCATCCTGGTTGAGCTGTGTGTGAAGACTGGGTCTACTTTGTGAGTCGCTGAGAACTGGTGACGTGCCGCTCTCTGGAGGTGAGCTCAGCAATGATCGACTCATTATACTATGGGAGATCGGAACACTAAGTTAATAACGTACATTGTATTAAAATGTACCACACGAATGACTAAATTAGTCTTACTAAAATCTAGTTTTAGTTAGCCATTTTATTGCAATGGTAACAAATCAAACTTAGATGCCAGTAGGCTACTGTTAACTATATTAACTATAGCTTCTTAATATCCAACAGCTCTCATATTAAAATCCTTGTGGATTGATTGGAAATATGCTATGGATCAACATAATTGTGAAATAGTGAATATTATTTGGGTGAGTTTTAACTGAACAGAGGAATTAACATTGACTCCATAGGCTGATAGTGTGATAAGCATCATGATTCGTGTAGGCCTATACACTCCTTTGCCAGTAGAATTAATACATTTTTTTATTATTAATTACTGTTTTATTAATTAATTAGGAATTGTTTTATTTTACGGTATAGTGCAGGGGTTCCCAAGCTTTTTCTACCCAAGGACCCCTTTGCCAACCAGATTCTGGCTGAGGACCCTCACCTACAAAAAATGCAACTGCCTCATTATACTACATTGATAAAACATAGAACCTTATTCTTAGCTGACAAGTTCAGATTCAAATAAGAGTTCAACTCACTCCTAATGAGATGGATGGGCCTGTACGTTCTGTCATAATTGATCAACTAAAATATGTACATACATATGGACATACCTTGATATTTTGTTGTGGGGGTTTGGGTTGATGTTTGGCCATTAAATTAGTTGCTGTAAGATAATTGTGTATTACACTAAGTCTCTCCAATTGGCAATACAATGCAATCACAGTTCAGAGTAATGACTTTTATTATTTAGGTATTAGTTTAGGTTTGGCAAACACTGGTCTAATGGACAGTTTGTTACTTCACACAAAAATAAAATGAATGTATGTTGAAATGTAGATGTCTTGTCTTTTTTTCAATTCCTTTAATGTAATTTTAGTACAGAAACAGTTATTTGAAAGTTTAATCCTCAATGCTCAATGAGGTAAATGGAGAAAAAAACATCAACAAAACCTAGCGAGAGAGCAGACATTTTTTACTTACAAAAATAGACATCCCTTGTCAATATTTCCAGGTTTGTTAGCTGGTGAAATCTGCAATTACTTTTCACTTTATGATGAGTATCAATAATCCCTAATCTTCTGCTCTGATCCTGATCGCACACAATCATAGGCAGGTGACAGATCTTTTACTAAAAACACCCTTGTTTTGCTGTGGTCTGGGAACATCATTATGTATATTATGATCTTACTTTATGATTCAGATCATACATCTTACATGCTGTGTGAAGAGTTGCATAGCTTCTACATGGAAAAAAAAATACAAAAAAATGAACATCAATATATCTAATGGATGGAATACATTTATTTTTCAACCGTGCTACTTGATGAAACACTGCCAATTCTATTTCAAGAGAAGCCTCTGCAATTATTGAACAGCCCTGTTTAGAAAATTGATAAGGTAATCCGATAGATTTTTTCTTTTCTTTTTAGGAAACAATATTATCCACATCATATTTTAATAACTCTCCAGTCTTGAGTTTCACGATGTATAAATAGACATGCAAAAATGAATTTTCCAACTGTCTTTCAAATCCATCCTTCCACAGAGATTTCACAAATTGGAAATTGTTCAGCTTTAATGACTGAACTGTAATTGTATTGCACTGATCCAATACAGTATTTCAGTTTGGATACACCCCTACTCCCTCCCTCTACCCATTAATCACTTTTTGTTTTTTTTAAATATGTAATTTGATAACAGAAAAAAAGGCACTCTACACCTGCCATTTAACTTTCCCAATTGTATCTTTGTCTCCTGCCAGGTAATGCCACCCTTCCCTTTGTCTTCAAACATTATCTTTGGTAACGCCATATTAATGTTATCACTTTATTACTGCCTCATTTCTCAATGAATGGCTGTCATCTTAACTGGGAAAAAAATACATTCTTTCATCTACAATTTGACAGGATTATGTGAAGTGAAATGTGATGCCACCTATTCACTCGCACCATTTAATCATAATATCAAGCATGATAAGCATAAATCAAGGATTACCAAAATAATTTAAAAGAAACCGAAACAATAAAAAGAAACCTTCTTCTTTAAAGTATACAGGTGACCATTTAACATGAATGTGCATGACTTCAAATGTGTGTGCACAGGCTATGGCCAACGATAGACAAAACCTAACCATAATAGTATAGTAAAGTTCTTAACAAATGTTTTTTTTTCTCTTGTGTTCAGATTCACAGCACCAGACCAAACAGGTAAGACTTTTGTTTCATGATCATAATTCTTTAAACATGATATATACCTGGCATTACAGCAGTTTGAATGAAAACATACATACGTAGTTTATGGAGGATGTTTCAAATGAATTTAGCTTTATAATTTGTATGATTTAATGTTTAAAAACTCTTGGATGGAGCTCCTGCATCACAGAGACCAGTAATACATCACACACATTGTGGCTGAAAGATCATTTGCAGAATAGACTGTAAATGAACCTGTTTAGTGACAATGAAAAAGACTCAACAAGACTCCATATGCTGTAAGTGGGATACGCCTAAAGTAAACTTCAGCAACCTAAACAACATTACTGAGGGATAAAACAAGCATAGTCTGATACAAGTGAACCCATCTCCACAATAACTTTGCCCTACACAGCCGCAGGCACAGTGCTTTGGCCTCATGGGTATGGGTCTGCCCCCAGGCAAAAACCTTCACAACCAGTGATCGTATCTGAGCTTGGTTGATCCCCTGGCTTTCATTGTAGAGGCTTTCATTATATCCCCAAATCCCATTTATTGCTATCATCCCAATTAAAAACATGTGCATGTGAAAACATTGTTTAATTTAATCTTTAGCATTACGTGTTATGGTAATTCATGGAAAGATGTCTGTTTCCTTCTTTCAGCATGAAGGAAATTGGCTGTGTGGTTTGCCTGTGACTTATCTGTAGTTAATGAATGAATTATCTGTACATAATGAAGGCTCCGGCTCCAGATGGAATAATGCAACACAGGGAAGCTTGATTTCTAAGCTGTCCGGTTGCCACTTTCATTTATCTCTCCTTTGTCTTCTTATTTAAACCATTTTACAGCAGTCCAGGACTTTAAATTCCACTGTTACTATTACACACTTTAAAGTTGTAAGTTTGTTCTTATCCCACCAGTATGACCCAAATTATATATTTTTAAGATGCATTATAATTGATTTCTTTAGGGAAAAAAAAAAACTTTAAATGGCATAATTTGGGAGTCTGTACTGTTGTAAAGAGACCTGTGATTATCTTTTATACCATGAGAACAATGATAAGGTATGTATATACCTGTTGATACAATTATACAAATCATCTTTTTCTTCAATCTCTTTCTACCTTAAATCCCACCAAGAAATGTATTTTTAAGGTGCCATGTTATGGAATCCTGACAGAAGTAACATGAATAGCTCGGCTATTCTTATTAGATATACTGGTCACACTTTATAGTAAGGTTGTCATGGTCCTAGCAGAAGCCCTTCGAAGCTCAAGGGTCTGGACCATAGTGTGGGGTGAAATATAACGCAGATAGACAAGGTTAAAGAGGGGTTCAAGAACAGGCAAACAAGTCAAACGGGGGAATGTAGGAGATCAGGTAACCAGGACAGAGAAGAGGATACAAGAATCATAAACCATAAAACCGACAAATAGGTCAAGAGGAATAGTTAGGACGGTGATTAGGAAATAAGGCTTGGAAATGTTACTAGGGGGCAAACAAGACTTCGCAATGAGCTGAGGGAACAAAGGGGTATACATACTCAGGGCTGAGGGAAGCAGGCACAAACGTGACCAAGGTGGTGTGATTCCTGGTGAAATAGTATATAAATACGACAGGATTAAAACATCAATACCGCATGAACATCATGTTTAAATCACACCACCTTATTATAAATAGTGGCTGATATACTTATGTTAATGAGTTGTTAAAAAAAAAGTATGTATGTGTATATATATATATATACATATACACACCGATCAGCCATAACATTATGACCACCTGCCTAATATTGTGTAGGTCCCAAAACAGCCCTGACCCGTTGAGGCATGGACTCCACTAGACCTCTGAAGGTGTGCTGTGGTATCTGGCACCAAGACATTAGCAGCACATCCTTTAAGTCCTGTAAGTTGCAAGGTGGGGCCTCCATGGATCGGACTTGTTTGTCCAGCACATCCCACAGATGTTCGATTGGATTGAGATCTGGGGAATTTGGAGGCCAAGTCAACACCTTGAACTCGTGATTCATCAGACCAGGCCACCTTCTTCCATTGCTCCGTGGTCCAGTTCTGATGCTCACGTGCCCATTGTAGGCGCTTTCAGCAGTGGACAGGGGTCAGCATGGGCACCCTGACTGGTCTGCGGCTACGAAGCCCCATACGCAACAAAACTGCGATGCACTGTGTGTTCTGACACCTTTCTATCAGAACCAGCATTATTTTTTTCCACAATTTGAGCTACAGTAGCTTGTCTGTTGGATCTGACCACACGGGCCAGCCTTCGCTCCCCATGTGCATCAATGAGCCCATCAATGAACCCATGACCCTGTCGCCTGTCGCTTTTACTTCCTTGGACCACTTTTGATAGGTACTGACCACTGCAGACCAGGAACACCCCACACGAGCTGCAGTTTTGGAGATGCTGACCCAGTCGTCTAGCCATCACAATTTGGCCCTTGTCAAAGTCGCTCAGATCCTTACGCTTGCCCATTTTTCCTGCTTCTAACACATCGACTTTGAGGACAAAATGTTCACTTGCTGCCTAATGTATCCCACCCACTGACAGGTGCCATGATAACGAGATTATCAGTGTTATTCACTTCACCTGTCAGTGGTTATAATGTTATGGCTGATCGGTGTATATATATATATATATATATATATATATATAATGTCTTCTGACACCAACATTTTGCAGAGGAGTATTTAATCAGAATATTTAATGTTTTCACTCTTACATTTGGTGTTAACTCTTATATTAATTGAAACATTTGCTGCTGTGTATTTATTTAAATGAATGTTTGAATACTCACACTGAAGGTCTAGTTTCTTTTGTTAAATTAAATGCATTTTAATGGACAAACAACTGTGTTCTAGGACCATGTGGGGAGTACAGCTGTATTGTGTAAGATTTGTATTGTGATGCCTTATTTGCGTTTCAAATTCATAAAATAGATTTCCATTCAGAGTATGAGTAGCTTTGTTAATTTAGTTTATTTGTTTTGGTGAAAACATCCAAGAAAATCTTTATATAGTGTCCAGGGGACTAAAGTAATCTATATTTCAGCTGACTGAAGTATACAGTGGCTATTTTAAAATTAATGTTGGAGCAAATGTACTTTAACATATTTATCTGCTTATTGGTGCACAGTGCTCTGCGAGATGTTTAGTGTCTTCACCACCTGTTTGCTTTGTACAAGCATTTACATTAAGTTCCACCATCTCCCATAACTTTTTTCCCTTCATGAAATTCATGAAACTAAAATTTTAAAGGGATCTTCCAATTATTTTTGTTGTGTCTGTTTCGCTGTGTCAAATGTAATGCATTGCCTTCTAAGTAACTAGAATCCCTACGTTCTAATGAGCTCACATTTATTATTCATTTTCATGCAATACTATTTCATGGACGTCTTTCTGTTTATATAGGACAGCAATGTGTCTTTATGTCATGTGCAGTACTGTAGCATGGGACTGGAACTCCTACCAATGATGAGGAGACTGAGAAAGCATGTATTTTCTGTCACATTATGGAGTGTGCTGTAGACATGATGACATTGATTGAGGTACAAGTTATTTTTGATGCATCGGCATTGTCAAGGAAGGTCTTGTTTGGTTGATCATATCATTGAGTTCTGAACAAGGCAATTATTTAATGGGAAGATGAAAAATATGGTGTCGGGGGGCAGGCGACCAGGGAAACAAATGCTGAAACTGAACCAAGGATCACAACCCTTATACCCAGGCTGACCAATTGGGACATGGGAGTTTCAACGTTCAACTATATGCAAAATTATGGATCATTCTATTTTTTTTATGTATACTACACAAACTTACTACATGTTTCATTGGAAACACATTATTTGTGCTTTTCTGTCACTAAAAGGTATTTTTAAGCAGCAGATCAAAAACAGTTAATGGTCAATTCTGGATATTAATATGGTGTTCTTTTTGTTAGTTTTTTTTTGCCTAGAAAACATTTTGTCTCATTTGTATTTTCGTATTTTAGTTTGAGTGACCTCTTTAAAAACAAAACTTTTATTCTGTCTGTGTTTCTTTTATGATGTAGCTGACCCACTTTAATTAATTCTCCATATTGAAGAGATCCCTTAAAGTCACACTCAGCAACACACACTTTTCAATTTTTTCCCACTTTTGAAGTTCCATACCTCAGATTGGTATAATGAGAAAGCTGAAAATGGCTGTTAAGAATGCATTTTCCAAGACATTAAGCATGTACAAGTGGTTATTAATATTCCACAGGGAGTTAAACATTACTCTTAAACCCAGACATGCATATATATATATATATATATATATATATATATATATATATATATACACACACACGTAGGTATGTCATACTTAATCATCTATTTATTTTGGTCACTGTAATGCATCCTTGATCTTATTTATAGTAAGGTGATTTTCCTTTGGATTCCTGCAAAGCAAAACAATGTCAAAATATTTAGTACAAATAAATACAATATATAGGGTAATTGTTTTATTCACCATACTATTTCGGTTTCTCATAACATGAAAACGATCAGTGGATATCTCATTATTGATTTACTGCAAGTACCAGTACATATAGGAAATAGTCCTATATGAGAAACATGCTCGATATGTCCTCCTCTGTGAGATTACGTTTTGAAATCTGATACATAAATTCTGCAGTACAGCTTCCATTGATATTGCTGAGCTTCAATACACCTCTTGCTAAATTTCAGCAATATCAACATCCACAGCCATGAGAAAATAAATAAAGTTATCTTGCAAATCAAGGTAAGCTCTGTGTCTGTAGTAAACACAGATCAGAATGTACCAATGTTGGTGAAGGTACATCACACTCTCAATCATTGAGGATTTTATGAAGCCCAAAAGCCAGCATTCTGTTTGTTTACATAACTCATATTGCCAAACCTAAATTCCTAATATATATATATCTAAAATTATACAATTTCAGGGGTCAGAAAAATATAAGCATCTTAAATGGTTTGAGGAATAAAAAAGCACCATGTGGTATGTATGTTATATCTATTTATTAAATAATATAACATGTTTGAATATATCTTGAGAATAAATGAAATAAACAAATACATCTATTAAATATATTATACAAAGCTTGCTTTATATATTATATTTAATAGTTTTATTTGATTGAGTACTGTATTGAATGAGTTAAGCTCTCATTCCCCCTTGATCAGGAACTATGTTAAATCACTCTGACATAACCGCCTTAATATAGCATGTTGGAAAAGAATGATAAATTAGATCAGGTAAACCGTTGCTTGCTTGATTTTTAAATTATAACCACAGTGCAGAAACTCTGATGACACTGCAGGAAAGGAAGATGGTGACCAATGTAACCTGTGGTATTTGAGTTGTGCTGAATAAAGATTGGGGTACAGCTGCACTAATGAAAGCAAAGGCAAAAGGAAATACAAATCATTTGAAAAGGTGCATTTGCTTGACCCTTAGCCTGCTTGCATGAGAGTGCTTTTCCTTAGGATCAATTTACATCCATCTTCCAACGGAATCTCATTTAAAAGCTCACATTTATGACCAAATCGCATGAGGCAATTGCAGATTTTGAGCAGTCAAATGCATTTTTTACTTTATTATTATTTTATAAATGTCACCATGTATTTTTAATAATCCATGTTGGCATAAAACAATGGGCAATTGCACACTAAAACCTTTGAGGACATTAAGCAAATTGTGAAATGCTCAAATAACATCTGTAGCACTTTTAAATTAAACATGCATGTGCACACAAAAAAGGCAAACAAGGTTTTGATCTGCCTGAGTTAATTGATTACTATTTATTGTGACACTGTGTGGGGTTGGACACGGTGTCTGGGGCTCTCTGGTGGGGATTAGGATACAATAGGCACAGTTGTGTTGAAATAAGTGCTGTTATTTTACACATAGTGCATGGGTGCTCAAAACCAAAATGGAGATAAACTCATAAACAAAACCCTAGCTCCTTGTTGAGCCTAAACTATACAAACACAGGTCCCTAACTAAACATGTAACTAATAATCAAGACGAACGCTCATGAGCAATCAAGTGCATAATCTGTATTCAAATCAAAAATGTATCCACAGTTCTTTACTATATTCAGTTTCTCTTCATTCTGTCTCTCAATCTCCAACTCCCCGGCTCTGCTTCCTGTCTCTCCCCAAGGTCAGGTGTTTCCCCCGTAATCATGGGCAGTTCAGTAGGGGATCCCTCACCGTGCCACCCAGCACAGCATCACCTTACGTATGTAGTTAATTATTTAATAAAGGCCATTTCTCACTCTGGACTGTTATGGATATATAGCCGAATTTGATTCCACCTCTCAATTCCATGTATTTTTTATTTTTACAGTTTTGCAATCCACCGAAGAATGTTTTTCTATTTGAAACTCTGACTTTCTTATAGCTACTATGATGCATTATTTTACTTTATGTATACATATTGGGTTATATTCATGGCAAGTGCTTATTCAGGTTAAGAGACAGAAGGAAGTATTTTGATCAATGTTTTATAACAATGCAGCATACACCAGTCCCCTGTTGGAATCTATTTGAATGCATGGCGCTTGTATTATGAATCCTGTATTGCTTTTGTTATAAAAAATCAGTTGGATAGATCAATAATGAGGTGAATGCATAGGGTCATGACCCTAAAAAAAGCAGAGAATCATACAATAAAGGTTTATTATGCTGTGTGCTTATGGTGCCTGATATTCTGTCCTATATCTTGGCTGCACCTCCCCCATGCTACTCTTACTGCAGGCTATACATACATGTCATGAAAGACATCACAATGGATAGAATCCCATCCTAAACTAGATCTTGGGGCAATTATATCAGATTATAGTATGATTTATAGATATGACTCTGGCATCGTACGCATTAGAATGACAGTCTGAATCAGAAATGTGTTTACTTGTGCCCATGAAAAATAACTTTTCATCCAGATCTCCACATGATTAATAAAATCCTTTATACACTCTGACATTATCTGAGAAAAATAAAATCAATGATACACACACACACACACACACACACACAAACACATGTATACTAGTGTATAAAACTGTATTGTGGAGTAATGGTATTTTATTGAATAGAAATGAATACACCTGGAGTCAGATCAGTGTGACCACCATTTGTGTCCATGATGCCTCCATGTATAGGTGGAATATACATACATACATACATACACACATTAGAAAAGCATTTTCAAATAGGTTGTACTATGTCCCAGTTTTGTGGTAACAGTCATATGTTCCTCAGAAACGTAATGGCAGAATTAAGGTATTTTGTTTAGTGAGTTTATGTATGCTTAAAAAACATCCTATTTTTAGTTTTAATTTTCTTCGAAAGACTTCCATTATTTTTGGTTACAATTAGTGACAGCAAATGAAAAATTAAATAAATCACAATAAATGTGTTTGCGTTCCTTTTAAAAGTAAATAATAACAGTCCTACCTCAGAGTAGTGTAAGGCAATTATACCTTCAACGACAGCCAATCTAACTCAGAGAAAATAGGCCACACTACCCCCCCAGCCCCCCCCCCCCCTTTTTTTTGGCTATTAAAAGAGTATGAAATTTATTATACAGTAAACGCTGGTGACCTACTTCTGCAAAACCTTATTTATTGCTTGGAGTTACAAAACAGAACGCTGTGTAATTTCTGTGTTCTAATGGAGTACAAGTTGGATTTCTGTACATATAAAAAATACAGGCTGAGAGCACTAGAAAAGACAAACACGTCAATGTATATTGTTCATCTTGCTACATGTACCCTTTTTCCTTATAGTCAGTGCCTTAGGGAGCTGATCATGAATATTGATCCAGTAATTGAAAACGGCAGTATTCTGGTTAAACAGGTATATTTGCAAAATCACTTGCAAACATGTTTCTATAACATTTAATTTACTTGACCTTAAACTGAATTACCCCATATTATGTACAGTTATAGCCAAAGGCCTAAACAAATCTTCAATTCAATTCCAAATTACCAATTAACAATACATTACTTCATGGCAGGTTTGCATTAGGTAGAAGTATGATGTGAGACAGCTTCGATAAAATATGTGGGTCAGAGTTAAGCCAATTTCAGTTCATCCAAAACAAGACGATACAATGTCAATGTTTTGCTAGGGGATTCAGCAATTTTAAATAGTGAAAACACTATTAACTTGTTGGTTTCTGCATTCTGAACTTCACCAGGGGTATTTTTTATATTAATTTGAAATTCAATTTAAATGTTATTAAGATATGCTAAACATCCCTGTGTTACTGAAAACTAGTATTATGGATAGTCTCCTACAGCATAGAAGTTCAGAAACCACCAAATGATGACACACAAAGTGATTTGAGTATCCTTGAACTGTGGAATCTGCCTGAGTTTTCAAAGCTGAAGGTGACTGTTAACATACAGTGAATAGCAGTTCACAGTTTTCTGTCATAAGTCAGTTTTCACAGCCAACAGTTTAACAGTGACAAATCACCTTCTGCTCCATAGAATGTGACGAAATCAATCCGTGACTGCTGTATTCGATCGGACAGTCGTTTCTTATTGTGTCCGTGCCACTTGTTTTATTCCAGTGTCTGTCTCTCACAGATTAGACATTAAGGGTAGAAGACCCAAAAATCATAGGCTCTGAAAAATTGAGTGGAAAAGTGCATATTTTGTGCTTCATTAAGGTGCATGACTTGTTTCTAATGCGAAAGATACTATGAAATTCTAATGCCAGTACTTTTGTTTTTTAAAACCATTGTATGCATACATATAAAAACAAAATTATATATATATATATATATATATATATATATATATATATATATATATATATATATATATATATATATTTGTTTTTTTTATTTTTTGGGGGGAGTGGGGGTTTAACTAGTAATCCAGAAAGGAGAAAATTATTCCTGGCTATTATAAGGCACCAAGAAAACAACAAGTGTGATTTGGATACCTATTTGTATTCTGTTGTCTTAAGGCCTTAATTTATACAATACTGCTACTTCCATTTGTAATGGTCATTACAAAAACTTAATGAGACAATGTAAATCGGTGAACATAATTTACCATTTCCAGTACCATTAGTCATTAGAAACTGTGTTTTGTTTTCACAGATTAGCCTAAACATTTCATGGACCTTCTTAAATAATTTCTTCCTAATTCATATTTGTTCCATGACTAGATTCTCTTTTGATTATTCATGTAATAATTGTGTTTGTTATGGTTAGTACAAATAGTTAATTAGTTTAATGCATGGGGATTTTTGAACTGATTATGAAATTGCTGCCTCTGTAGCTGTCCAGAAGAAATTTTAAATTAAAAACACCCAAAAGCAAAATCAATATTTGGGAACTCTGGAAACTATATTTGTGTCACTAAAGCCATACTATGAGGTTAACGATAGGTGTACTTCAGTAGTGTAGTCAAGGGCATTTGGAGGTATAGGCCATATGCCCACTTATATTGAATGGGACTTATACCCACCTAATTTATTAATGTATACTTATTGTAAAAAAAAACAAAAAAAAAACATATATATATATATTTTTTTTCTTTTTTATTCATTGTTTTATTGTAAATTAAAATACACATCCTTCTTGCACTAAAGTTATATGGATTTAGATATCATGAACACTGCAATTTAATTCAGCCTTGCACACTCATAACAAAGGCATAAAGGTGGCATAAACATTATGCCAGAACTAGATTGATCTCTGAAGCTGTGAGTCATGAAGCACAGAAAAAGAAAGAGGGGAAACATATATGGCAACATATTTCTAATGTGTGTGTGTGTGTGTGTTTTTTTTGTTTACAATCCTACTAGACTAAAAATGGGAAAATGTGTTCTAATAAAACAAACAAATGTCAAAAAATTAGAAGTGTTTAGTAACTGGTGAAAATGGCTGAAACATTGCGTAACATCTTGTGTACTTGCCTGATCACCACATTTTTCTTCATTTAGCTTTCAATACAAGAGTAATTGCATGTATTGATGATTGTCTTTCAAATGTTAGCAGATACAGTACAGTATGTCCCTTATTACGTATACGTCAGCTGGAACTACTGATGTAATTGCTCTTACTAAAAGATCTACAACACAGTAGCCATTGATTTCATGAAAGCAATATCACTCTAGAATTGAGGTGCTTGAATGAATCAATTACAAATAGCTCTTTACCTTAAAAGTGATTACATTTCTTGTAACGTTTCACTTTTCAGACCATACATACCTTTGTGAATACCATATAATAACAACCACCTATATTTACAGAACATTTATCTTTAAGCATAAATTAAAGAACAAACCAACCCTGAACTGCAGCCAAGTCGTTGGTGGAACTCAGTAGTTATATTGTGTCAGCAATCCCCAAAATAGGGAGAACAAAAGAGCAGCTCAGTTGGGACATGGAATAAAAATTGGTGTTCCATTCTACTTTCTCTTAAGGTTGACCATTAGTCTTGCCTGAACTAAACCTTAAATTGTGCCTCAGACATAGGACTGCAGTCGCAGATCGAACATACTCTGATATGTACTGAGAGGTGTGTGATCTCCTTTTAACTCAACAGATTTGAGAAACATTTAAAAAATGTCTGAACAGTACCAACTTCTATACTATTTGATCATTGACATATAACTGCATCCAGTGAATGGACTGGAACAAAATCTGTATGTTACTTCAGACCAATACATTCTCACTGTGCACTGAAGTTTGTCTCCTACTTTTTGTTTTCATTTTAGAAGTTAGTAGCAATTGCCAACATTGTCAACCTACCCATCACATTGCAGAAGTCAGGCATGCCAATATATGCCAATATTATATTAAAAGGGAAATTATGGTAAAGCATGGTGATGTGTAGATATGTATGGTTAATAGTGATGTAAACCATGGAAACCCTGTTAAAGTAAAATATATTTATTTAATCGCTACAGGGAATTTTCTTGAATGTGAATTGAATTAACTTCCAGGGTATTTTCAAATGTGTACATAAAACAAAATCAACAGTAATCTATTAAAATCTCCTTACATTTTATATTATACACTCACCTAAAGGATTATTAGGAACACCATACTAATACTGTGTTTGACCCCCTTTCGCCTTCAGAACTGCCTTAATTCTATGTGGCATTGATTCAACAAGGTGCTGAAAGCATTCTTTAGAAATGTTGGCCCATATTGATAGGATAGCATCTTGCAGTTGATGGAGATTTGTGGGATGCACATCCAGGGCACGAAGCTCCCGTTCCACCACATCCCAAAGATGCTCTATTGGGTTGAGATCTGTTGACTGTGGGGGCCAGTTTAGTACAGTGAACTCATTGTCATGTTCAAGAAACCAATTTGAAATGATTCGACCTTTGTGACATGGTGCATTATCCTGCTGGAAGTAGCCATCAGAGGATGGGTACATGGTGGTCATAAAGGGATGGACATGGTCAGAAACAATGCTCAGGTAGGCCATGGCATTTAAACGATGCCCAATTGGCACTAAGGGGCCTAAAGTGTGCCAAGAAAACATCCCCCACCACCATTACACCACCACCACCAGCCTGCACAGTGGTAACAAGGCATGATGGATCCATGTTCTCATTCTGTTTACACCAAATTCTGACTCTACCATCTGAATGTCTCAACAGAAATCGAGACTCATCAGACCAGGCAACATTTTTCCAGTCTTCAACTGTCCAATTTTGGTGAGCTTGTGCAAGTTGTAGCCTCTTTTTCCTATTTGTAATGGAGATGAGTGGTACCCGGTGGGGTCTTCTGCTGTTGTAGCCCATCCGCCTCAAGGTTGTACGTGTTGTGGCTTCACAAATGCTTTGCTGCATACCTCGGTTGTAACGAGTGGTTATTTCAGTCAAAGTTGCTCTTCTATCAGCTTGAATCAGTCGGCCCATTCTCCTCTGACCTCTAGCTGATGCAAGGCATTTTCGCCCACAAGACTGCCGCATACTGGATGTTTTTCCCTTTTCACACCATTCTTTGTAAGCCCTAGAAATGGTTGTGCGTGAAAATCCCAGTAACTGAGCAGATTGTGAAATACTCAGACTGGCCCGTCTGGCACCAACAACCATGCCACGCTCAGAATTGCTTAAATCAGCTTTCTTTCCCATTCAGACATTCAGTTTGGAGTTCAGGAGATTGTCTTGACCAGGACCACACCCCTAAATGCATTGAAGCAACTGCCATGTGATTGGTTGGTTAGATAATTGCATGAATGAGAAATTGAACAGGTGTTCCTAATAATCCTTTAGGTGAGTGTATATATATATATAGTCCTATCTCTATACATCTCTCTCTCTGTAATATATATTTATTCTTTCCACTGAGGCATTGAGATTAATTCTGCCATTCTGCCAAGAACCATTCTGTGGTAGCTTCCAGTGCTGAATCTTTTTAGGAGCGGGCAGTCTTCTGTATATATATGTTTACGGTTCTTACGGTTCCATTGTTGTTTTGAAGGGCATTTGTTTGTGTGTGTGTGTGCACGAATGCCTGTGTGTTATAAAATATTAAGTGAATTATGGGGAAAAAAAAATTGAAAATCACTGCACTGTCTGCCTAGGTTGCAAGAAACCGTTTTTTTTTTAACATTTGAATTTTTACTGCTCAATCAACTATAATTTTTTGAACAGCAGTGTCTTTTCTTGATGGCTAACAACATGCATTTCAATTATGCAAATGTTTTAATATATTTTTCATAATCATGCATTACTTGAAGCTTCTCACAGAGGATATGCAGAAACCTACCTTCTCTTTAATGCTCAGTGGAAGGCTTAGATGACAACATGATTTTTGTCACATGCTGCCTTCCGGTCAACAAACACTGCAGAATTATACATTCCAGTGCTTGCACACCTGACTCTTTCTTTATTTAGGTAGTATAAACTTCAACCCTAGAGCAAGGAGTAGTGCAAAGGTGAAGTGCTGCTCAGTGCATTTTTTCCCTCTCTTTTGGTCCTGTAATGATTTTATGAAAGCATGATTTTGTTCCTTTCCCCATCACCTTTCAGTTATGACAACATTGTCAGTAATTGGCTCTTAAAATAGTACATTTTAAAGTTCTTACAGTAAGGGAAAAAAGTATTTGATCCCCTGCTGATTTTGTACATTTGCCCACTGACAAAGAAATGATCAGTCTATAATTTTAATGGTAGGTGTATTTTAACAGTGAGAGACAGAATAACAACAAAAAAAATCCAGAAAAACGCATTTCAAAAAAGTTATACATTGATTTGCATGTTAATGAGGGAAATAAGTATTTGACCCCTTCGACTTAGTACTTCGTGGCAAAACCCTTGTTGGCAATCACAGAGGTCAGACGTTTCTTATAGTTGGCCACCAGGTTTGCACACATCTCAGGAGGGATTTTGTCCCACTCCTCTTTGCAGATCCTCTCCAAGTCATTAAGGTTTCGAGGCTGACGTTTGGCAACTCGAACCTTCAGCTCCCTCCACAGATTTTCTATGGGATTAAGGTCTAGAGACTGGCTAGGCCACTCCAGGACCTTAATGTGCTTCTTCTTGAGCCACTCCTTTGTTGCCTTGGCTGTGTGTTTTGGGCCATTGTCATGCTGGAATACCCATCCACGACCCATTTTCAATGCCCTGGCTGAGGGAAGGAGGTTCTCACCCAAGATTTGACGGTACATGGCCCCGTCCATCGTCCCTTTGATGCGATGCAGTTGTCCTGTCCCTTAGCAGAATAACCCCCCCAAAGCATAACACGGCGTAGTGTGTTACCAATTGTTTTCTTGGTGACTATGGTCTCAGCTGCCTTGAGATCATTAACAAGATCCTCCCGTGTAGTTCTGGGCTGATTCCTCACCATTCTCATGATCATTGAAACTCCACGAGGTGAGATCTTGCATGGAGCCCCAGACCGATGGAGACTGACAGTTATTTTGTGTTTTTTCCATTTGCAAATAATCGCACCAGCTGTTGTCACCTTCTCACCAAGCTGCTTGGCGATGGTCTTGTAGCCCATTCCAGCCTTGTGTAGGTCTACAATCTTGTCCCTGACATCCTTGGACAGCTCTTTGGTCTTGGCCATGGTGGAGAGTTTGGAATCTGATTGATTGATTGCTTCTGTGGACAGGTGTCTTTTATACAGGTAACGAGCTGAGATTAGGAGCAGTCCCTTTAAGTCCCTCCTAATCTCAGCTCGTTACCTGTATAAAAGACACCTGGGAGCCAGAAATCTTGCTGATTGATAGGGGATCAAATACTTATTTCCCTCATTAACATGCAAATCAATTTATAACTTTTTTGAAATGTGTTTTTCTGGATGTTTTGTTGTTATTCTGTCTCTCACTGTTAAAATACACCTACCATTAAAATTATAGACTGATCATTTCTTTGTCAGTGGGCAAACGTACAAAATCAGCAAGGGATCAAATACTTTTTTCCCTCACTGTATGTTAAACTAAACATTATATACAATTATTGACATCTTGGGCTTCCCATTTATTTCAGTGTTTCTTATTTTATATTGGCATTTCTACTGTTATTATTATTATTATTATTATTATTATTATTATTATTATTATTATTATTATTATTATTAGCAGTACTAGTAGTAGTAGTAGTAGTAGTAGTAGTAGTAGTAGTAGTAGTAGCTGTAGTAGCAGTGATACATAATAATAGTAGTAGTATCTTTGGTTACAAATATATATAATATAGTCAGAAGTAGAATTAGCACAATTATAATTCCCTTGATTTTCCTAATCTTCTGATAGTTTGAAAATAAATGGTACATTTCTGTGTCTTCACGGAAATTAAAGCACTAAAATGGCTGGTCTTCTCCTGTTGAATGACCTTTATTTATAAATTAGCTTGTTAGCTGGGAAAGAAAGGCCATTGCAGGATTTTAATAATCTCTGTAAGGTGTCGGTCTCGTCACTTTTGTGAGGTTTTTTTCTCCCTCCTTCAGATGCTAAATGCCAAATATATTTATCTTCCAAAATCCACACACAGACAACAATAAAATAATGACCTGTTTTACATTTTCATCGAAGTGTCAGAAAATGTGTTGTTCTATTGTACATGTTGTAAAAAGTTAATTTGTCAAGAATATCCAGCTGGCATTATCATTTACATCTTTATTAGAAGATAGTTATCTTCTTTGCCCCCCTCATTGCTGTGCATTTCTTCTCAAACTTTTCCTTCTGAAGCGTCCACTAATAAATGCATTGCAGTGCTGTTCCTTTACCCTCTCAACAATAGCTTTTATGTTAACTTTAGAGGTAATGCTGCTTTGCAATGTCATCAGCAGTGTATCACCTATATTCACTGTCAGCAGTGATCTAAACAGCACTGCTAAAGAGTTATGTTCTTGCCAGAAATGCTGCTAAGCACATCATCGGTGTTTGATCATTCTCAGTCCTCAGGTGATGTGTAAGCATGCAAAGAATTTAAAGAGGTCATGTCATAGAAGCCATGAATCCTATGAATGGAAAGGATATTCTAAAAAGACATTGGTGGCAATCATGATTTTCTGTCTGAAGTACTAGTGTACTAAGTGACTATTTTATTGCAGTTATCAATGTGAATTTAATCTTTAATAGAAGAGAACAGCTTACAAAAATATATTTAAGAGTACATAAAAACACTAAATGTTTTGATAGAGAAATTACTGTGAAACTCATTTTAGTAATTAATTAAAAAATAATAATAAATGTGACCAGTTAAACCAATGGGTTTTTGGAAGTTTTTGGCAGTGGCCACTGTTTGTGTGCTTACTTATTAATTATAGTGTTCCCTTTGTGGGGATGTTTTGATAATTCATCCAGCCATAATGTGGGATTTTACATGGTATGCATATTTAGTGGAAGAAGTACAATGGGGAGAAAAAAAACCTCTCAAACATGTTTGTTAACCCTACTTTTGGTTACTGGAAATCTCCTCAGGTCTTCATGTCTTTGAATGACTATCCTTCTGTCTATGCCCTCTATCTCACAAAGCCACAACTCTCATGCTCTCCTGAAAACCTTTCTGACAAGGGCATCCACTTAATATACAACAAAGGTCACACACTGACCTGCATTCTTTCCCTTTCTTCCCAGGCCCTTTCCAGGAGCATTGCAGCAGCATCAATAAGGCGTGTGACATGTTTGATTGGTTTACAAGAGCATCCTGGCAGCAGTCTATCTAAAGTTTTTCTATTTCTAGTAGATGCATTCAGTCATGCTGCCATCGGCAAAGCATGGGGGTAATTCTGCAATATATCAGCCCTTATCCACTGCAGGCGTAGACGATCCATTGTATTTACCCATCCCCACATCTCGTTTGTGGCCAGATCTGTTGTTATTGCACAGAAAAACACATTTAATAGTCTTTCACCCATTTTAATTTGTTTTGATTTTATATAGTCTAATTTCCTGCCAATATTAATTAACCATTCAGCGCTGAAATAATGGCAATACAACCCAAAGCCAAATTTGTTGGTTTGTTTATTCAATAACATCATCTTGCACTTTAGGCTGTTTTAAAACACATAACGGGTCTCTGAATATTTAATATATGACTGTTTATTTTGTTTTCTACCTAAAACACAACTATACTGGGAAGCTTTGCTGAAATGTTAAATTTATTTTTTGTTATTTAGTCCACTGAGAAATCTGGATCTTTTTCAAATTAAAATAATATTTGTTTTACAGAAGTCCAGATCTGAATAATGTATGTATTCTGGAAGACTTTATCTTGGCTTCAGAATTTGATTATATCACAAAATAAATAAGTGGCCTGAACTCACATTTTCAATTTACAAATTAAGCCTAAGATATAATTAAGAGTATCTCAGAATCCATGGTAAATGAGAAAAGACAATATCTAAATATAAACTATATATATATATATATATATATATATATATATATATATATATATATATATATATATATACATACATACATATACATATATATAGCCCTTGCCTGCCCCCTAAATAGCAGGTATTGTAAGCTTTACCAAACCTTATTTTGATTTTGTTTTTCTTTACCAGAGGAATATAATGCTTAGTTATTTCAAGTAAATGCATTTTTAGATATGTGTTGTTGACCTGAATCAAACAATTGTATTGTAACTGATTTTGTTTCTTTAAATAGTTATAAACTAAGACTGAGCTCAAATATAGATAGTAGTCAATAGCAATTTGCATTGAATCTAATTAATTAAAGAAAGGTTATGTTATAGGTCAGGAGGATTTTTAAAAATTGAGTTAGGTTGCATAAGGTTAATTGCTTACTAATTGCAGAGATTTTACTGTACCATGGAGACTGGATGATTAGATGCTGACATTCATTATCTGTACATTTGAATGCTCCAAATACTGTGTGTGATATTTTGTAACTGTTCCAAATTCACTACAGAGTTTTATATCAAGGAAAAAATACATTTGTTTTGGCTATTTTCATATAAAACGTTTAATTTCGACACAGAGAACAATTTGAATTAATATACTGTATAATTGTGGAGGCTTTTCTTAACATAATGGTACTTTGAGTGCCCATCAAAGTTAATTATTACCACTTATGCTGGCATAAATCTTTACAGCTTTTCTGCAGATATCATGCTCTTAAGCACAGGAGTTACGAGCAGGCAAGAATCCGAGGAAATCACTGTGACATTACATCACAGTGGGTCAGCACTTAATTGAAGCTATTGGGACCAAAATGGTGGTGGGCTTGGAAAGTAAGGTGTAGAATGTAATTTGAAATCTTATAGGTAGGCAGTTAAAGAAACTTCCTGGGAACAGGAGACATTAAAGCACAACCAGCATGCATACTTGGATTTTATCAGTGTTGGATTCAGAAGCTGTGTTGTCCTATCCTAATATCCAATAGAATAATATATATAGTGGCTCTCAAAAGTATTCACCCCCCTTGGACTTTTCCACATATCATTGTGTTACAACATGACATCAGAATGGATTTAATCAGGAGTTTTTGCCACTGATCAACACAGAAAATGTCCATAATGTCACAGTGAAAATATAATTGTTCTAAATTAATTTCAAATACAAAACAGAAAATAACTGAATGAATAAGTAATCACCCCTTCAGTCAGTATTTCATAGAGACACCTTTGGCAGCAATTACAGCCATGAGTCTATGTGTATAAGTCTCTACCAGCTTTGCACATCTGGACACAGCAATTTGCTGCCCATTCGTCTTTGCAAAATTGCTCAAGCTCCATAAAGTTGGATGGGGACCTTTGGTGAACATCAATTTTCAACTCTTTCCACATATTATCAATTGGATTGACTGGGCCACTCCAGGACATTGACCTTTTTGTTTTTAAGCCACTCCAGTGTGGCTTTGGCTGTATGTTTGGGGTCATTGTCCTACTGAAAGATGAATCTTCTCCCAAGTCCCAGGTCTCTTGCAAACTTCAGCAGGTTTTTTTTTTCCAGGATTTCTCTGTACTTTGCTGCATCCATTTTGCCCTCTATTTTTACAAGGTTTCCAGGCCCTGACACAGAGAGGCATTCCCCATAGCATGATGCTGCCACCACCATGCTTCACAGTAGAGATGGTGTTCTCAAGATGATGTGCGGTGTTTTGGTCTCATCAGACCAAAGAATCTTCCTCCACTTGGTCTCAGAGTCTCCCACGTGCCTTCTGGCAAACTCTAGCCAAGATTTGATGTGAGTTTTTTTCAACAATGACTTTTGTTTTGCCACTCTCCCATAAAGTCACTTTTGTGAAGCACCCGGGCTACTGTTGCAGTCTGCACAGTGTCTCCCAGCTCAGTGGTGGAAGACTGTAACTCCTTTAGAGTTGCCATAGGCCTCTTGGTGGCCTCCCTGACTAGTGCCCTTCTTGCTCAGATACTCAGTTTTTGAGGACGGTCTGATCTTGGCAGATTCACAGTTGTGTCATATTCTCTCCATTTCTTAATAATGGACTGTACTGTGCCTTATTATTACTGAACCTTATTCTGGATTTGCTTTGGTTCTTCATTATGTAGTTTTTTTTAGGAATTGTTCTAACCAACAGTGGGACCTCTCAGAGACAGGTATATTCAACCTGAAATCATGTGACACACCTTAATTCCACAGAGGTGGACTCCATTCAACAAATTAAGTGACAATTGGTTTCACCACAGCTCAATCAGGTGTGTCATCACAAAGGGGGTGAATACTTATGCATTAAATTATTTTCTGTTTTGTATTTGTAATTAATTTAGAACAATTTGCAGATGCCTTGCACCCTAAGCCTGCCGGGATCGGTTCTGGCTTCCCTCACCTGGATAAGCGGTTTCGAAGATGGATGGATGGATGGATGGATGGATGGATGGATAATTTGCAGATTATATTTTTCACTTTGACATTATGGACATTTTCTGTGTTGATCAGTGGCAAAAACTCCTGATTAAATCCATTATGATTTCATGTTTTAACACAATGAAATGTGGAAAAGTCAAAGGTGGGTGAATACTTTTGAGAGCCATTGTAGTTATAATTGAGGATATTGATAGAAGGAGCTGGGGATCGTGGTTGTTGGACCTGCTGTACGACTGTGCACATTACAATGTAAAGATAATAATACAGGTCCAAGAACAGACCCTTGTGGGAAACCATACAATACATGGCCCTAGGCAGACTATTACTCTGCAATGGAAAACAATAGCATGCACCCACAGGCACATGCTGTACAGGAGAGAGATTGATCTATTTCTCTAGGGCAGATGTTCTTAATCTCTGGTGCACATCCCAGTAGGCCAAGAGATATCTTTAGGTACTCTGTGGTAAGGTTACATAATTAAGGGAAGAAAGCGGCAGAATGTATAGATCCCATTGCAAACCTGACATTTTGTACATTTAAGTCCTTGAATAGTGAAACTTTTGAAGACTCAAGAATATATTTGAATACAATTTAGTGGAAAAGTGTTACTTTGGGAGTTGTCATACCTCTATTTCCATATGCTTTGAAAAATGAAAGCTTTAGATTCATACTAGATTTTTGCTTTTCCTCAATGATGCAACATTTTCTGTCTGTGACATCACAGACAATTCACAGCAATGAATGGAGATGATTTATACTATTCGTTGTATGGTCTGGAAATATCTCACCCCAAAATTAGGTGGCCACTTATTAATAAATAAACACATACATCAGTACTTAAAGTTTGACATCCATCACTAGATTTTTCATTTAAATACTGGGGTGGGTTTGAGGGGTCATAATCAGTACTGAAAAGCAGCTAGGATGCTTTTCTAGAACAAAAATTACAAATGATCTTTTCTAAACAATAACAATTATATGATACCGAAATTAGCATGTCTTTGCACTCAGTGCTCCTTGAGGGTGCAGTTCAGTAAGGACAACTTCTGAATAGCTATTGTTGCTCTTTATTCTTTCATTACCTCAAAAAGAGGAAGAGGAGATAATCTTAACTGATCATTTGCATGTACTGGATGGAAGAGTGCCATTCACAGTGGAATGAAGATAAATGTTACACATGTATACAGGATTGCCTTGAAAACATCACAAATGAGTTTCACACAAGCAAACCTTGCATAGGAAAGACTTATTTTAAATGACAGTCTGCACAGAGAAATATGCTTGCCCTTTACGGCATTTCAATCAGGAACCTGTTCTTTGTACCCTTCATTAGACAAGACACCTGTGAGAACTCCAGATGCATGATGGTCAGCAATCATGGCAGCGCTGGGGGATGCTGGAGTGTAGATTGTCTTATTAATTTAAAATGTGAACCACTGAGACTTGTCAGGCCCCATGGGGTGGGATTGCAGTGCTGCAGCTGAGTGATAATGACAAGCACAGTCAAACCTATTTAATGAAAACCCCAAAAGTTTTCCCTCTATCAGGCCTATGCTGTTTTCACATGCACTAGACAGCTGTTGATTACATACAAAGCACATCAAAGATGCACAATGTATAGGAATGTATTTTAACACTATTTGCTTAACTTAAATCATGATCTCTATTTTTTGTAAAGAAAAGTTTGCATTCCTGTGCAGAGGAATGTTAAAGGGGCAAAATGATCTATCTGCTAAAGATTAATCTGCTGGCATGCAGTGTTGATATACATTTGTAAAAGTAATTTGAATTAGGCAAAACTAATGAGAATTGGAATATAAGATATATTTCCTTGTTGTTCACTTAGCATTATTGCAAATGCAACATCTATTGTAATACATATTGTGTATGTAACAGTGAACTGTGAGCAATATTACTGTATTTACAGTAAACTCTTGTTTTATTGGAATTTTAATAATCCCAGAACTCTGAGATTGCAGTCCATGTATATTCTATTTTTAATAAATTAAACAATAGTCATGGACATTTGTTCTGAAATTGTGCAACCAAAACAAATAAAATTATATATATTTCAATGGATAGAATGAAAGTATTAAAAAGGGCACACACAAGGACAGTGGCATTAAGTTCTGTGCTCTGTTTAAAGTCCAGATCTACAATACAGAGTTCAAAGGTTACTTCATCATCATCATCATCATCATCATCATCATCATCACTGTAATACTTAAGTTGATTGGTTTGAAGTTAAACCTTAAATTAACATTGTTTGTTCCAGATTGAACAAAACAAAAAATCAGATTAAGTTACGATTAGAAAAAATGTAATAATCTTTGCATCCTAAAGTAGATTCTAAATTGATATTTTATAGAAGCAGCGTTTCAGTTTTTGTTATGCCTTCTAAAGTTAAATGTATATCTAATGCATCTTTTCACATAGAAAGAAGCCATACACAGTTTTCATTTAAAAAACAAACATTTTAATATATTATAATCCCACTGTCAAAGGCCAACAGCGTAAAACATCAAATTGACCAAAACAATATATTGAGCAGAAAATGATTAAATCTGTGTACTAGTCACTTGAAGGCTAGCACTGTGAATATGGTCCTATTCATTAGTTAGTGGTTAAGTTAAAGCCTGTCCCCTAATTCTAACCCTAATGCTAACCCCTTGTTCTATTTGAATGTGTACTTATTGTGTTCCAGTTTTTCATTTACTTTCCTGTGGGATTTTATCTGGGTAGATTATATTTTGTCCCAAATTCACTCCTAAAATAGACTCTGGTTTTTCTGTTTCCAGGGTAGACAGTCTGCATTACTAAAGGTATTCAGACTCTGTGATCCAAACAACACTCACGCTTGTTTTTATTATTATTTGATTATTCACCTGCACCCAAGTTTGTTGCTACTTTCATGTCTGTGCAAGAAACAAAACATTAATTTAAATACGTTTCTTTCTACATGAAAAAGAATTGCACCAAGACTGGCAGCACCTGTTCAGCATTATTCAGTTTTTTAAAAAGTAAATAATATCTGTATTGTATTGTTAATAGCACAGTACAAGCCCTAATACAAATATCTGTATAACTGTCTATTTCAAAGTTCTCTTTATATATATTTTGTCTGAGTACCATTAGAAGTTAATACCAGAGCTTAATGTGCTTTACTGATGTTCAAAAACAAGTGATTGAATAATAAAGGGAACTAAGGTGGCCTCCCATTCAGAAAGGCAAGCCAGGAACTGAAACTTGTAAAAGGCTTAGGATTCAATGCCAGTGCTTCCTTTCCCACACTGCGGAGAAAAGTCCCCCACACTTAAAAGGGACCTGTCTTGAAAGGAGACATCCACTTGAAAATGGCATTTCCCAAAACAGGAATTCTTTCTATAGTGAAAGGAATTAAACCCAATCAGCAAAGCAAAAATTGTAAAAGAAGCAGCAATTCATTAATTATAAAGCACAGGACAGAAAGCATCATAAACCTGCATTAGTAAACTTGACTGTGTTTTGATCTCTAAAGTATACAATCTACTTGATTCAAATACTAAATTAGTGAATATGGCACATTTTATATTGAAATATATTGCATGTACTTCATGCCATTACAACACTAAAATCATATAGTATACCAAACTGTGCATGTATTTCACTGAGTAAGCAATACATATTATTAGTTCAGTTAAAGCTATATTTTGACAAGTCTTATGGCATTTTTCCTTCTAAAATATTAGATATTAAGAGGTGGGTTTTATAAATTGCAGAAAGCTGTAACATTCTCAGTCCTCAGATAAGTATTTCTCATAGAAAGTCATCTGCCACAATAATCAATAATAATAACATTAAAAATAACTAACATTCATTTTAAAAATGTAAAGGAACATATCACAACCTTGGATAAGCTTTATAGATAACACGAGTGTAGCAAGTAGAATGGATGTGTAACTACAATTAGAAACCATATATTAATAGATCTGTGAGGAATTGCACATTCATAAAACCGATCTACGATTTACTTCTAGCCCACTTCTCTCCAGAAAAACCTAGTAAATAGCCATCTGATTTGGAAGCCATGTTTTAATGTACAGATGTGTGTAAAATGTGAGGAAATGGATAACTTCCTCAAAGATTCATTTTTTCCTTACAAAGAGGGATCTGTGACACACTGTGTCCTAGTTTAGATAGCTGAAGACTACAAGCCAGAAGATGCTGGCTTATTCCCAGTTTGGCAACTGAGCTCATTGTTGTGACTCTTTGTGCAAATCTCTTTTACCTTTTTGTTCTCTTTTCCCTCCCAGCTGTGTATTACCATAAAGACATAAGGCACCACTGTTAAACAAATTGTAAGATAAGATCTTATCTGATACAACCATTAAAATATATTTTTAAAAATGTAACCTGGAAAAAAATCTATACTAAAGCAGCTGGAGAAAAAAAAACTGATGACAGAATTGATGAAGAGAATGGATATGACTCTCACACAGTATCTTACCCATATAATAATAAGGAAAAGCAGCAGGCATGTTGGCCAACATTGGGTATTAGATTAATAAGATGGTAAATTGCACAGCCCCACCTGACTCACAGCCCAAGCAGATGGAGGAAGGTCATAATATAGAATGAAGAGGGCAGGGAAAAGAAAGAATGGGCCAGTAAGGGGTCTGCATTCTTGAAAGTAAGCCAGTTTCAAATTCAGTCAAAAAGAGACTTGTCCATGGGATAATCAAAAACAGCAAACTTGCACAAAAGGGCTAGGCTGAGATCTTCAGTTATGAACTCATTTTGGCCAACCCAATTTTAACTCCTCTCTTAATGATGACTGTGAAAACAAACATGTTATTGTACTGGCACATTTTAATCAGTGAGGGCCTTGTATATGACTCCTGTGGCTACAAACTCTGGAACTGAATATCTTGAAAAGTGCAACTAAAGTACATTGAAAAAAAAATACTTGGCCCAATTGCTCATAAGATTGGAAGTTCCGTAGATAAAATGGAAAACTGTTAACAAAGAAATACATTGACAACATCCTTATTCCATTTATCCTTCAAATTCAACTCTGAAGATGATAATGTAATTAGCTATTCTTCATCTTAAACAAATCTCTGTTTGTGGTTTAGAGATTTCTTCAAGTAGTTGATATGGGATGGCTGAACTTGAGTTTATATGTTTAGGCTATGCATAGTCATTATTCTGGACTTATTGTAAAAAATCCAATTTTTTTATGTTCTTAAGCTTTCAGGGATAATACATGAGGCTGTTTATGTGTTGGTTTCTATAGGAATGTGTAAAGATTAGGAAAGGAATTAATTATTTACTTAAGATTGACAAATACAATTGATTATCTTCAGGCTGCAGTGGTCTTTAAAGATAGCTTTAGATGTACTTTCTATTGCCACCCCTCTGCCTGCCATGGGCTGAGCTGTCTTTTGCCTGCTGAGTCTCAATGGAATTATACTGTTGCCAGGGCCCATTTCCTCTCAAGCAGGATTTATTGGTTTCTGCTGCTAAGAGCTGCCTCCCCACGGTGAGCATCTCTTTTCGTTCATAGCAAGCCGGATTCATACCCAACAGAGAGACGCCCCTTTTTTCTCTCAGAGCAGTTCTCACTCTAGCCTTACCTTGACTGTGGTGAAACTGTTGAAAATGTATTCTGATCAAGTGTAAAAGTTTCACCAACATGTAAAGTGTATATCTTGGATATAAGTCAAACTATCCCATCCAAAACACGACATATAACTTGAAGTAGTCTTTTTTATGTTTTCCATATTCTCTCTTTCTTCAGATATAAATCATGTTATTTATCTAACTGTACTGTCCATATAATGTATAAAGTTGCATATGTTGCAATTTGGCAGATTTCCCATTAATAATATTATTCCACATTTAGCAATAGTTAAATAAGAAGAAATATGTTTCACATATGTTCAGTTTCCTTTCCTCCATAAGGTTTACTTATGTGTTAAAGTTCAGTCAAGGAACTGAAAAAGCACTTTGAAAAGGAATAGTTCATGCAAAAAGAAAATTAATATTAAAAAAAGGTAAATACTGAATCTAGTACAACATTGTTGTTTGGTTTGCCATCTCTTCGAGGTGAAATATATATATATATATATATATATATATATATATATATATATATATATATATATATATTACTCAATTAACTGTACCATCATTTTGAAATAGAGGTTTCTAAAACTAGAAAAGATTTTGCTGAGCTATCTTTCCAAAGCAGTACAACTGGATGTTTATTTTATTATTTTGCTTATTGCATGAATTGCTTAGCATCTGGAGATCAATTACAGTGTGACTCAATCCTGTCTAGAAGCAAGCCCTTAAGTGTCTCAGTGAAGGTTTTTGTAGGCCTCTAGGAAACATTGCATGGTTAGACACCATTTTAGCATACTGCTGGATAATGAGAGCAAATTTATAAATGACATTTATAGAACACAACCTATATAGAATTGCTTCAAGGAAATGTACTGTATTCTCTTTTACATTTGTAGAAGGGTAATACAGCTTGTTAAGAGTTAATATACACCTTTCATATAAGCACACCCAAATAATTAGTGTAATTTAAATATCATTATCAAAGTTTAAATTAAAAAGCAACAATGGGAGGGGTGGTGGGTTTGATCTGTACAGTGCATTCTGTATCGAATCCAATCAGCAAAAACCATTCGTTTTCATTTCACTAATTCCAAGTGGTTCTATTATTAAGAATCCTTAGATTTGAGTGTTTCTGCTTCAAATGTGCTTACAGAATCTACACGTAGGAGCTTGGCAGCTTAAGTAGCTTTTTGTTGAAACAGGACAGTTTGCAGTCTTGTCTATAGCTTTTGAAAACATGCTCCGAAAGTACTTACCCTTGATGGCCTTGATAGTGAAAAGATTCAGTTCTGGGTATGTGCTGACAGATGATATGCATTCACACGCTAATGGTATGATCCTCGGATTTTAGCAAAGTACAGTGCTGAGAAATAACTTCACGCTTAAAAAATTGCTCTTTTATCTAATATTCTTTATCTGAAGGGAGCTGCTTACAATGAACAAAGACATTTGGAAACAGGGGAAAGAAAGGCATGCTGACAGTTATCGATTCCCACATGGCTCTTTGAAGTTACCTGTGGATTTGTCATCCACGATATAGAGTTTCCAGATAAAAAAAGAAAAGTATGTAATTTCATGACTAAATGCTGACACAAATGTAACCTCATACAATAGCGCAGTTTGTTAAATTTAGTATAGCCCAAGAATTTATGTATGTGTGTGTGAGTGTGTAGGGAATGTGTTTTTATATTTCTAACATGAAATCCCTTCCCTGTTTGTAACTAAACCACTTGGGATTAAATCCGACAGTTACCTCTCTTCAAAGAATCTGAATAACGTGTCAGGGCTTTATCAGTCAGAGGAATCCACTTAGGCACATGAAATATAAGGCATAAAATATATAGGGACAGTTTTCCTGCCATATATATAAGAGAGTTTCTAAATCTGATTCAATTGAAAAGTATGCAACCCTTTTTAAAAGAAGACTCTTTTTTTTTTTAATCCTCTATCTTGGTTTGATGTCGGTCAGCATATTTTTTAAGAAAAAAAACACACAAAAAAACTTTTCAAGCTCATACTACAATGTTTTAGTGGAGTAAAGGTGAATTGACAGAATATAAAAACCTCTTTGATCACACGGATCACATTCTACAACTGATTACCCCAATTTGTCTAGCCAACACATTCCAAGATTTGTATTTTTATCTTTTTTTTTGCAATAGCACAAATGAGAAACCCAATATAAACTAAAAGTGCTTTGTTAAATGCACAATATAATGATATCCTTCAATTACATGTAGTTTTTATAATATTTCATGAAATTACCAGATGACACAAACATTTCAGGATTACATTCACAGAATTTAATTGACATATTTACATGGCATGAATAAATGTGACAGTCGTGTGTTGAGAACATGTCCTATTTTTGACAAATGTTTTTGGCCTATATGGTTATTAATAGTCATGATTTTCTTTAGCTAATGGGTTTCCCCCCCACTGAACAAATAGCTAGTTACACTTTATCAAAAGTATTAATACACATATGGAGGCAACTGAGTGCCATTCAAAACAAACTCAACCTGGAGGGTGAATACCAAGAATAGGTTTACAACATTTAGATATCAGCTATTAATTTATCTTGGTTCAGCTCGGCCAGTGTGCAGTGATTGATGCATTTGACATGACCTTCCATTGAATTTAACAATTAGACTCTGCTTCCTTGCAGGCAGGACACGGAACTCCTTTATTTAATCAATTTGTGATCATTAAGCTTTTATAACATTAATTTGCACAGTCATTACCTTATGTTTGGTGACAAATGTACATTAGTAGCATTTTGATTTGTGATGTTATGGATTGATAATGGGCGCATCAGGAAATGATTTAAGAGCCGGTGAAATGTTTATGTATGTGTTGGTTTTATCAGTTATCCAACTTCACAACCATCTATCCTTAATTACTTCACTGTACATGCTCTTTATCACTGTTGTCACCTGGAGGCTCAAACAAGCCTAAATAAGTCTGCTATTCAAGAGCAAGAGTCAATTAAATAAGTGAATTTAATAATGATATATATGTTTATTAGATTGTATTACATTATATATTTTACATATTTTACAATCATATTTTCAAATAGGAAGTTTCTTTGACAAGAGTTTTCCTTTTGTTTTTTCTATTTTTAAGGAAAAAGTTTTCTTTCAGAAGGACCAGCACAGTTGTGGGATAACCTTGACCGAAACTACATAATCCTATTCCGCCAGGCGAGTCTGTTCAAATGTGGTGAATCTGGGGCATATCTCTTGGGCTATTTGTTGCATGCACTTGTCTTCAGTTATAAATTAGACTTTTGCTTGCAGCCAAGAGGCCTATTTGCAAACTGAATTAATATTTTATTGTCTTCTAAAATTACCGCCCTCCACCCCCGATGATAATTAATATGGCATTGACAGTGCTGATCTGCACACTTAAAAACATTTATTAGTAATTTGTAAACTAAATAAACATTGAACGCAGGATGGATTATGATTAGATACAATTTGCAAACATACAAACCGGAATAAACAACAAGAAGAACGTTCCTCTATGAACGTGAATGTAGCCCCAGAGCATCCTGTTGCATTAAAGAGGAGAATACGTGATGCCTCATGAGATTTTAAGTAAGCTTTCTTCCCTCCAATAATACATACAAGCAAATAAACAAATGCATGCATACATATTTCAGATGTATTACTAATGTTACTAATCAACCTAGTTTATTGTAGTCTGCTTTTAAATTCCATGCTTACAACATTCACATAAGCTCACTTCATTTTCAAACACGGACAATTTAATTGTATAATGATAGATCATGTTTTTTTTTTCTTCACAAATGGTCTGACGATTAACACTGGAATCAAATGGTCATAATGTAACTAGCCTATATGAATGATCAGTTTATATGTAAGACATTCTGCATAAACTCCACTTCAGTACACCACTTAATTCATGAGTACATTGTGCACCACTCTGAAATCCATCTGCTTTGAATCATTGTTTCTAAGCCACTCCAGTGTAGTTTTGGCTGTGTGCTTTGGGTCATTGTCATGTGTCACAGTTTCAGCTGTCCTGCCAAGGGCAGCAGGTGTTCGTCAAGGACTTCTCTATGCTTTGCTCCATTAATTTCCCCTTCTATCCTGATAAGTGCTCCTGTCACTGCAGATGAGGAACATCAACATAACATGATGCTACACAGCAGAGAGAACCTAATGGAACTGCTGAATTGATCGTGAAATCATGTGAATCACTACAGTTTAACACAGGTGGAGGCAACTTAACGTTGTGATATTGAAGGTGATTGCTTACATAAGAGCTAATTTAGGATTGGTATTACAAGGGGGGTGGACATTTATCCAACCAGACAACAAATGGTGAACATTTTGAAAGGGGGGTGCAGACTTTCAATAGGCAATATGTGTGTGTTTGCGTGTGTGTATTAAATGAACATACACCAGTTATCTTATGTAGGTTCATTTACACTTTCTATTTATTTACTATACATTTACTTTACATTAAAAAACAAACCAATTTTTTTTTTTTAAATGTTTTTATTAAAGCAATGATAAAGTTTTTTGAAATGGTGGGATTATTATTATTATTACTATTATTATTATTTAAGGTATTCACTTTTCACAATCTTGAATATCTGCTGTAAATGAAAACATGATGATTACAATAATGTCATTACCTTTCAACTTTTTTTTTTTAATCTGAGCATAAATTTAGCATGGGAAGGTCAAAAACAAATCTAACTCAATCAGTAGGAGCACTGTGGTCCTGTCCGTTTACAGGCAGGCGGTGTCTGTTCTGCTAGGTTTTCAGCTGTTCTGCAGTTCCATTATTACCAGTGTTACCAACTACAGAACAAGAAGTTTAGGGTTCAGCTGGCAGCACACCTGTTTCTCCTCCCCCCCCGCCCCAAGGTCATGAGATCAAACACTTTTTCAAAGAGATCTCTGGACCTCATCCAGACCACAGCATGGTAGACAGTGGTGCTGTGCTTTGGATTAGACATAAAAGCACTCTTCTGCCTGCTTTGCAAACCTCATAAAGCTAGTATTATTGACCTTGGTGTCCTGTATGACCCCCTCTTGTTCTGCCTAGAACCATGACCAGCAAGCTAAAGCCTGGCATGACTGATATAGTTATAATGAGCTTGGATACTCAAAGGGCAACCCCTCATAATTATCCTTCATTTTTCAAAAGCTTGCCCTCAAGGCAGTGCATTGCACTACGGGAAATGAATTTTTGGTTCATTGCATTAACTTCTGTATTAAGTTTGTACCTTCCCCAGGGGGATTTTAATAATCTGCTTCATGCAACTAAGAAGTTTTGATATCTTGATAATGTGCTGCTTGTTTTAATACATCCTTTCCTAGTGCCTATTAAAGTACAAATGCAATGCCTACTGTAGGAACCACCATTTTGTATTTTCTCTGGTAAAAATGCTGTCAGAATGTGATTGCCATTTGGAAAGGCTCAATACATTTGCTTTGGTAGAAATCCCATTCAGACAAGGCTTTTCTATTGCAGTAGAAGCAATGTATACCCACAGGGTATAAAAAACTACAGTTTATTAACAGACTGGGTGGAGTGATATATAGCATATGCTCTTCTTCACCTGAAATGGATATTACATTGTTAAAGATGTGTCTTTGCAAATTATTATGTTTTTAATGATCCTTTCAGGAGTTTATAGATTTCTCCCATCAAATCACAGACACTAAGATTTTTAGTTTGCAGTAAATTAATTTAAACATGCAGAGGATTTAGTCGTCGAGAATATCCCATTAAATGGCAACTCTAAGCCAATAAATACAAGGTGAAAGCACAGACCATGGAAGCAGTTTATTATAAGCATTATGTGCTTGAAAGATATATATATATATATATATATATATATATATATATATATATATATATATATATACACACACATTCATATATACACTCACCTAAAGGATTATTAGGAACACCATACTAATACTGTGTTTGACCCCCTTTCGCCTTCAGAACTGCCTTAATTCTACGTGGCATTGATTCAACAAGGTGCTGAAAGCATTCTTTAGAAATGTTGGCCCATATTGATAGGATAGCATCTTGCAGTTGATGGAGATTTGTGGGATGCACATCCAGGGCACGAAGCTCCCGTTCCACCACATCCCAAAGATGCTCTATTGGGTTGAGATCTGGTGACTGTGGGGGCCAGTTTAGTACAGTGAACTCATTGTCATGTTCAAGAAACCAATTTGAAATGATTCGACCTTTGTGACATGGTGCATTATCCTGCTGGAAGTAGCCATCAGAGGATGGGTATATGGTGGTCATAAAGGGATGGACATGGTCAGAAACAATGCTCAGGAAGGCCGTGGCATTTAAACGATGCCCAATTGGCACTAAGGGGCCTAAAGTGTGCCAAGAAAACATCCCCCACACCATTACACCACCACCACCAGCCTGCACAGTGGTAGCAAGGCATGATGGATCCATGTTCTCATTCTGTTTATGCCAAATTCTGACTCTACCATCTGAATGTCTCAAGAGAAATCGAGACTCATCAGACCAGGCAACATTTTTCCAGTCTTCAACTGTCCAATTTTGGTGAGCTTGTGCAAATTGTAGCCTCTTTTTCCTATTTGTAGTGGAGATGAGTGGTACCCGGTGGGGTCTTCTGCTGTTGTAGCCCATCCGCCTCAAGGTTGTACGTGTTGTGGCTTCACAAATGCTTTGCTGCATACCTCGGTTGTAACGAGAGGTTATTTCAGTCAAAGTTGCTCTTCTATCAGCTTGAATCAGTCGGCCCATTCTCCTCTGACCTCTAGCATCAACAAGGCATTTTCGCCCCCACAGGACTGCCGCATACTGGATGTTTTTCCCTTTTCACACCATTCTTTGTAAACCCTAGAAATGGTTGTGCGTGAAAATCCCAGTAACTGAGCAGATTGTGAAATACTCAGACCGGCCCGTCTGGCACCCACAACCATGCCATGCTCAAAATTGCTTAAATCACCTTTCTTTCCCATTCAGACATTCAGTTTGGAGTTCAGGAGATTGTCTTGACCAGGACCACACCCCTAAATGCCTTGAAGCAACTGCCATGTGATTGGTTGGTTAGATAATTGCATTAATGAGAAATTGAACAGGTGTTCCTAATAATCCTTTAGGTGAGTGTATATGTGTGTGTCTGTAGTATGTGTGTATGTATGTATATATATATATATATATATATATATATATATATATATATATATACAGTGAGGGAAAAAAGTATTTGATCCCCTGTTGATTTTGTACGTTTGCCCACTGACAAAGAAATGATCAGTCTATAATTTTAGCAATCACAGAGGTCAGACGTTTCTTGTAGTTGGCCACCAGGTTTGCACACATCTCAGGAGGGATTTTGTCCCACTCCTCTTTGCAGATCCTCTCCAAGTCATTAAGGTTTTGAGGCTGACGTTTGGCAACTTGAACCTTCAGCTCCCTCCACAGATTTTCTATGGGATTAAGGTCTGGAGACTGGCTAGGCCACTCCAGGACCTTAATGTGCTTCTTCTTGAGCCACTCTTTTGTTGCCTTGGCTGTGGGTTTTGGGTCATTGTCATGCTGGAATACCCATCCACAACCTATTTTCAATGCCCTGGCTGAGGGAAGGAGGTTCTCACCCAAGATTTGACGGTACATGGCCCCGTCCATCATCCCTTTGATGCGGTGCAGTTGTCCTGTCCCCTTAGCAGAAAAACACCCCCAAAGCATAATGTTTCCACCTCCACCTTCCACCGTGTTTGACGGTGGGGATGGTGTTCTTGGGGTCATTCCTCCTCCTCCAAACATGGCGAGTTGAGTTGATGCCAAAGAGCTCGGTTTTTGGTCTCATCTGACCACAACACTTATACCCAGTTCTCCTCTGAATCATTCAGATGTTCATTGGCAAACTTCAGACGGGCCTGTACATGTGCTTTCTTGAGCAGGGGGACCTTGCGGGCACTGCAGGATTTCAGTCCTTCACGGCGTAGTGTGTTACCAATTGTTTTCTTGGTGACTATGGTCCCAGCTGCCTTGAGATCATTAACAAGATCCTCCCGTGTAGTTCTGGGCTGATTCCTCACCGTTCTCATGATCATTGAAACTCCACGAGGTGAGATCTTGCATGGAGCCCCAGACCGAGGGAGACTGACAGTTATTTTGTGTTTCTTCCATTTGCGAATAATCGCACCAACTGTTGTCACCTTCTCACCAAGCTGCTTGGCGATGGTCTTGTAGCCCATTCCAGCCTTGTGTAGGTCTACAATCTTGTCCCTGACATCCTTGGACAGCTCTTTGGTCTTGGCCATGGTGGAGAGTTTGGAATCTGATTGATTGATTGCTTCTGTGGAGAGGTAACTTTTATACAGGTAACGAGCTGAGATTAGGAGCACTCCCTTTAAGAGAGTGCTCCTAATCTCAGCTCATTACCTGTATAAAAGACACCTGGGAGCCAGAAATCTTGCTGATTGATAGGGGATCAAATACTTATTTCACTCATTAACATGCAAATGAATTTATAACTTTTTTGAAATGCGTTTTTCTGGATTTTTTTGTTGTTATTCTGTCTCTCACTGTTAAAATACGCCTACCATTAAAATTATAGACTAATAATTTCTTTGTCAGTGGGCAAATGTATAAAATCAGCAGGGGATCAAATACTTTTTTCCCTCACTGTATATACACACACACACACACACACACTTGGCCCCAAATTTATTCTGCAGCATGACAACGACCCCAAACATACAGCAAAAATCATTAAGAACTATCTTCAGCGTAAAGAAGAACAAGGAGTCCTGGAAGTGATGGTATGGCCCCCACAGAGCCCTGATCTCAACATCGAGTCTGTCTGGGATTACATGAAGAGAGAGAAGCAACTGAGGCTTCCTAAATCCACAGAAGAACTGTGGTTAGTTCTCCAAGATATTTGGGCCAACCTACCTGCCAAGTTCCTTCAAAAACTGTGTGCAAGTGTACCTAGAAGAATTGATGCTGTTTTGAAGGCAAAGGGTGGTCACACCAAATGTGGATTTGATTTAGATTTTTCTGCTGATCAATATAATCTATTAACATGTCTATTTTTGAAAGCATTCTTACGTTACAGCATTTTTTTACACCTGCCTAAAACTTTTTCACAGTACTGTATATATAAAAGAATACATAATTTTGTATGCTTTCAGGTCTGCAGAATTATACACACACACACAAAGCAAGAAGAAATTCAAAATTCCACCGATGGCTTAGAGTCAATGCAGACTTCAATTTGTTAATGTGACATTTAGATTAGAGGCTTTTATGATTAGATGGGATGTTTGTGTTACAAATGTCTTGTGGTAGTGGAATAGTAAATTGAGACTATGTATAAATCCAAGAAAAACATAAGATTTACATTCAAATTATGCACTGGTTACTGGTAAGTTACTATAAAGAAGCAAAATGGAACTAAATACAATAAGCAAAAGGCAGAACACATGCACTTATTCTTCTACAGACAAGTAATAATCTGTATATTCATACCTGAGGGAAAAGTCCACTTTAATGGGAGAGTTAAAAGAGGCGTCTGTTCTAATAAAAATTAATGAACTGTTTATTCACAGGTGATCAGTCAATGTCTTCCTGTTACTGGGGTACAATTAAGATATTGCATTTTTTTTACTGCTGGAAAAGAAAATGAAATAAATGTAACTTCAGTTAAAAAAGCTCATGTATATTTTATTTTACATCTTGAAAATTAATATAGTATAATTGGATAAATGTGTAGAACCGTGTAGGGTGTGATATATAGACGGATGACAATTAAAGGAGAAACCTGAATAAATTAGTGGAGGTGTACTGCATGATACAGTTAAGCAATTAACATCCTATCATGCTCTGTGGCATGTATACAAATGCTGAGCAGGCCCAGTTGACCTTGCTTTTGGATCAAGATGGCAAGAGGAAAGGATCTAAGTGACTTTGAAAGAGGGGTCATTATTGGGGCATGAATGGCAGGAGCTTCAGTCACAAAGACTGCTCAACTGGTTAGCATTTCAATAGGAACAGTGACTAAAGTTACATCTGCATTTAAATCTATGGGAAAGACATCAGTAAATAGGGTTGGAAATTGTGGTCGAAAGCACACATTTGATGACGGTGATGCTCGTGCTTTACTGCGATATGTAAGGAAAAACAGAAGAGCAACTCTATCCCAGGTGAATGAGACTGTCAATGCAGGATGTGATCAGACTGTCAGCAAGAACAGTCCGTCGTGAACTACACAAAGAGGGATATTATAGTAGGGCTGCAGTACATAAACCCCTCATTACAAAGAAATGCACATTTGAGAGTTTAGTGGTGCAAAAACCACTGGTCTACACAGATGTGAAAAAAGTGATATGGTCAGATAAGTAATCCTTCACAATATTATCGACAAGTGGGTGAGTGCATGTGTGGCAACACCAAGACAACGGTACAGGCCTGACTGCTTGACCCCTACAGTGAGGGGGTCTAGAGGCTCTGTTATGCTGTGGGGGGCATTTTCCTGGCATGGTTTTTGTCCACTTGTCCCCTTAGAGGGAAGGTTCACTGCAAATCATATTCTGAGTGATCATCTTTATCCTGTGGTGGCACATTTCTATCCTGATGGGAGTGGTCTCTTCCAGGATGACAATGCCCCCATGTACAGGGCATGAGGGTCACTGAAAGGTTTAATGAGTATGAAAATTATGAGAATCATATGCTATGGCCTTGGCAGTCACCAGATCTCAACCCAATTGAACTCCTATGAGAGATTCTGGACCGCCGTGTTAGACAGCGCTCTCCACCACCATCATCAAAACACCAGATGAGGGAATATCTTTTGGAAGAATGGTGTTCATCCCTCCAGTAGAGTCCAGAGACTTGTAGAATCTGTGCCAAGAGCACTGAAGCTGTTCTGGCAGCTCGTGGTGCCCAACACCTTACTGAGACACATTATGTTGGTTTTTCCTTTAATTTGTCACTCGTCTGTATGTATTGTGACACAGCCAGGGTTGTGGGTGTGTCTCTGGGAACTGACTGCTGTTAATACAGTTCAGGATAGGGGCGAAAGGAATAGAAGTCTGGAAAAATGCCATAATAATCCTAATTCTGGTGTAGGGCTCTAAACGGGGATCATTAACCCTATTTCTTGTAGGGTCACTAAATGGTTCATGTGAGGTGAGGTCATGCAGTAAAAATCAAAATCCAATCAAGAGCAATTTGGCAAATTGGTTTCTCAAACAATCAAAGGTCAAGTTGGCCATGTAGTAGTTCCTGTTCTCCTCTGTCTCCCTTTCTCTCTCTATTGTTCTCCAAAACTCCCTTGTTGTGTTTCCCTTCAGGTAATTTGCAAAGACTGAATTGAGGAGTGTCGATTTTATAGTGTTCCTGTGCTGGAGACTGATTGTCTGCTGCTGGGTCTTCTTCCCTACGAGCTGTCAAGCGCATGCACAACTGTGTTGATGCCCCGGGAGGTGTTTGCCCTGCAGGCTCTCTTGTTGTGTTTCGCAGGCTTGTAATCTCGCTTAGGTTGAATAAAGAGAGCCAAGTGTCCTTATATAGCGGCCGTCCCGTACCAGTCCTCGTGGCATGTCACAGTATCTATGGTAAATTTCATATTTAAGCATACATAAAATATGCTCATGTTTTCTTTTATATAAATAAAACTGTGATGCTGTAAATAAACAGAACAATAATCTACACAACTTCCCACAAGGTTTGCCTTGAACAGAAAATTGAAGGTCTCTAAAGATGAGGTCAGTTCATTCATTGAACACATTTTGGGTTTTATGAAGCGGAAAATGCATTAGCTGATTTGAGTGGCAAATTATAAAGTTACAAACCCACATAAATAACCGCTGCTACTTTGCAATGTATTAGAATGTTTTACACATTAAGTGTAATGGGAGTATGCATCAAAAACTGAGAGAGAACTATTACATACGATTTACATTTGTTTTTATGAAGAAAAATGAAATATGTATCTGAAGGTTTTCTTCAGCTTTATCATTTTCCATTCTACAGCAGAGCAGTATCTAACTTTAAAAATATTGTATTTATTTGTTTATTTATTTTTTATAACCTTGAGTCATTTAATTTATCAACAACAGATTGGTGTTTGGATGACTTCAGCTGAATTTATTCCAACTAAAATGTAATTGGGATGCTGGTGTAATGACATCAATTATCAAGATGATAAGCCAAGATATAAAGTATGACATGTAGCCATAATGTATGTTTTGCAGTTAAAGAGCCATCAAACACATTAAATAGTTAGAAAAGGGTCAGGCCACTGTTCTTCAGTGTATATAGCAGGTTGTTGCCCATGCAGATCAATATCCACTTAAGTATCTAAAAGGTCAAAGGGGTATTTAACAGAAAATGATTAAATATTAAAATATATCTGTCAACCTCAATTAATGTTGTCTTATTGGCCTTATTGCATTTGCTAGATATGTTTTTCTAGATTGCATATTCAATAAATAGATAGTACATTTGTCTCAATGATTATTATCAAGCCTATTGCTAGTAAGAGAGGATCGCCAGTTGAGAGATTATTAACTTTTCCGCTGGCCTGCTTTGTTAATGGGTGAGTTCCCATGTAGAACTTCCAGCAGGTAACTAACATAGAAAATACCAACCTGAACATATGTGTTGCTAGGTATTGTACAGATATATCTCTCAGTAGTATAAATCGCACATTTTGACATCCAACACTTCAGAACCCAATTCCAAAGTAAACTTTCAGCCCAGCTGCCTGCCTTTTTCAGATGTAGTCATTTACATTTTCTTGTATGTTCCTTTCAATTGAGCAGTTGCAGTAATTACTGAAGGACTTAGTGACAGTAAGGCAAGGAAAAGATCTCCCGAGGATGTTATCTGTTAAGCCTTTTTATGAAAAATGAACAAAGCCATGTTTGTAGGTTTGTTAACATGATTTTTGCCTTGAGAAAATTCACATTGGTTTTACATTACTTATTGTGCTAAATTAATGTCTGAAGCAAAATAAAGTATCATCTTTAACAAAATGTATGTATATATATAATATCCATATTAAAATGATATTCATATTTTGAATCAGCAGCATTAGCCTTCCCTTTTGCATGTACAAGCAATTTCAGACAATTGTAAGTTTCAAGGATAGAAATGACTTACCTGTGTTTGAGCTATGCACTTGCTTGGGTTTGCATTTATTGCTTCTATTTTTGGATTTGCCTGTAACGTACGCCATGGCAAGATTATAAGATCTCAATAATGCAAATAATGTTGCTGCTTAATAAATATGTTATGTGCTTCTGTCCACATCTTCTAGAGAACAAAATGTCAGTAGTGTTGTGGAAATGATTTTAAGACATGACTGACATTTCTCCTGAAACCCATATTTAATACACAACCTCCCTTTTAAAAAGTAGTTACAGACATGTCATTTTTTATTTCACATCAGTGCAGGGATTTAGTTTTGAACCACTCTAAAAGCATAACTGCAGTTGAGCCAACTGCAAGAACTACTTACATATTAGCAAACAAATGGTAGTTCACCAGAAATGTATCATGAACAAAGTGTTACTTTTATGCTAGCTAATGTTTGAACATGTATTCGTTATTTTTTCATGTAACAATCAATTTGTAAATATGTAATGTTTTTAATTAATGACAATTTCAGGATTATTTTATCTTTAATATACACTACCATTCAAAAGTTTGGGGTCACTTAGAAATGTCCTTGTTTTCAAAAGAAAAGTAAACTTTTTGTCCATTAAAATAACATCAAATTGATCAGAATGTGTAGACATTGTTAATGTTGTAAATAACTATTGTAGCTAGAAACGGCTGATTTGTAATGGGATATCTACATAGGTGTACAGAGGCCTATTACCAGCAACCATCAGTCCTGTGTTCCAATGGCACGTTGTGTTTGCTAATCCAAGTTTATCATTTTAAAAGGCTAATTGATTGGCATAATTGCTAATTATGTTAGCACATCTGAAAACTTGTGCTGATTAAAGAAGCAATAAAACTGGCCTTCTTTAGACTAGTTGAGTATCTGGAGCATCAGCGTTTACAGGCTCAAAATGGCCAGAAACAAAGAACTTTCTTCTGAAACTTGTCAGTCTATTCTTGTTCTGAGAAATTAAGACTATTCCATCCGAGAAATTGCAGAGAAACTGAAGATCTTGTACAACGCTGTATACTACTCCCTTCACAGAACAGCGCAAACTGGCTGTAACCAGAATAGAAAGAGGAGTGGGAGGCCCCGGTGCACAACTGAGCAAGAGGACAAATACATTAGAGTGTCTAGTTTGAGAAACCAACACCTCACAGGTCCTCAACTGGCAGCTTTATTAAATAGTACCCACAAAACACCAGTCTCAACGTCAACACTGAAGAGGCGACCCCGGGATGCTGGCCTTCTAGGCACATTTGCAAAGAAAAAGCCATATCTCAGACTGGCCAATGAAAATAAAATATTAAAATGGGCAAAAGAATGCAGACACTGGATAGAGAAAGACTGGAAATAAGTGTTATGGACAGACAAATCTAAGTTTGACGTGTTGAGATCACAAAGAAGAACATTCGTGAGACGCAGACCAAATGAGAAGATGCTGGAGGAGTGCTTAATGCCATCTGTCAAGCATGGTGGAGGCTATGTGAGGGTCTGGGGGTGCTTTGGTGGTGGTAAAGTGGGAGATTTGTACAGGGTAAAAGGGATCTTGAAGAAGGAAGGCTATCACTCAATTTTGCAATGCCATGCCATACCCTGTGGACAGCACTTGATTGGAGACAGTTTCCTCCTACAACAGGACAATGACCCAAAGCACAGCTCCAAACTATACAAGAACTATTTAGGGAAGAAGCAGTCAGCTGGTATTCTGTCCATAATGGAGTGACCAGCACAGTCACTGGATGTGAACCCTATTGAGCTGTTGTGGGAGCAGCTTAACTGTATGGTACGTAAGAAGTGCCCATCAAGCCAATCCAACTTGTGGGAGGTGCTTCAGGAAGCATGGGGTGAAATCTCTTCAGATTACCTCAACAAATTGACAGCTACAATGCCAAAGGTCTGCAAGGCTGTAATTGCTGCAAATTGAGGATTCTTTGACGAAAGCAAAGTTTGAAGGACGCAATTATTATTTCAATTAGTAATCATTATTTCTAACCTTGTCAATGACTATATTTCCTATTCAAATTAATTTCATGTATGTTTTCATGGAAAACAAGTACATTTCTAAGTGACCCCAAATGTTTGAACGGTATTGTATATATATTTCTAACTATTGAATAAATAAATAAATACTGGATTTAACTTTCCTGTGCATCTGACATGTAGGTCTTTACCTGGTTTTGCTCTAGATTATATAAATATACCTTAAACTCATAATGTTATTTACATTTAAACTGTTAAATTAAATTAATGGACAATGACTGGGTATTCAGCAAATAGTTTTGACTAACATTGTTCACTGGTCTGTGAGGAAGAGTTTGCATTCATAAGCATTTCCAAATTGTATAATAACCAAACTATTCTGTAATAATTTGTTTATTTGGTATGTCTGTTCATTGATATATTAAATCTTTATTGGGTGTGCTTATGTAAATGAAAAAGCTGTTCATGGAAATGTGTGAACTGAATAACCAGAATTTAGGAATTTGACCAGATTAATTTACCTTTAGAAACAGTATGGTATCACATTGATTATGCAAGATTAAGAATAAAAGCTAATTGAATAGGTCCACCATTTCAAAACAATACGTGAGCATTGTGCCACTTCTGAATGTGCAAGTAATTGACAAGCCATTTGGGTTAATAATGAGCAAAAACAAAAAAGTTTTAGCTAAACTGGCAAAAAGAGAAAGTAAATGAGAATGACAGAAGAATAATTAAATTGGCTACAAGACAAAATTCTCAGAGCGGATGAGTTATTTACTGCAGTGGTTGAGAAATGCTACAAGCTTTTACCATGGAGTGACAGCAGTGATTAGTTTTAAAGTGACTGAACTAATGTACCTGTATCATCAATCTCTCCCAAGCATTCAATGTGTTTAAAAGAAATCTCAATTGCAATATGGGGGGAAACGGCCTCAGGGCACCCCTTGATAATAATACACAGTATAAACATTTTAAAGAAGAAAGGGAAATTAAATGAATGCACAGCTTGTTACAGAGAACAATATACTTCACTTTTCATGTATTGATCACTCTTTTGTGATTAAAAAGAAAATGGCTTTGATTTGCACTTCTCTAAGGGCACTTCATGCCTTGGCAATAGAAACAGGAACAAATGCTTTATGTAATATTTTATATTGAAGGCTATTATGTGAAGATAGGAACATAACCTGTTTGCAAGGCTTATGTTACACATGCATAGCAATCTGAGGATTTCCCGCAGAAATGAGCATAGGCATGGTGCTCTGTTACTAAGTTGTCAAGCAGGGAGAGTGCTGGCGGATTGTCGAGTGCGGGGGGGTGTGAGGTTACTGTAATGTCGGGGGGGGGGGGGGGGGGGGGGGGGGGGGGGGGGGGGGGGTTATCTGTAGTGAACGTGAGTGGGGGGGCGGAGGATCTGCACTTGTGCTTTAAAGTTTATTTTTGTTGTTTTTTTGCCCTTCACACATTTATTTGTCCAGGCAGCATAGATTTCTGGCCATGCTGGCTGCCTGGCCTGGATAGCACTGTGGGAAACACTGAATCTATAACTATAAATAGGGCTGTGCCAGTGACAGATTATTAGTATTGATATACCGCTGAAGAATTTACCCTGGTGGCCAGTATTACCGTTGGGCGGGGGCGTTCCGAAATTCTTTAAGAAGTAGGAAGACTCTTCAAATTCACTTTCCAATTCTGTTTTATTTTTCAAACAGTAGAACTACACAAACACAAAATAAAAATAATATTAACAAATACACACGCAAATACTCAGTTTTTTAAGTTGCTGACTTAAAATCCCTACTTTACAAGGAGCATTTTGAATACGCTTTTTATATTCAAATAAATATTACAAATAATACAATTACTAGGTTGCTATATATATACACCGATCAGACATAAAATTATGACCTAACATTATGACCATTAAGCCCTGACTAGTCGAGGCATGGACTCCACTAGAGCTCTGAAGGTGTGCTGTGTTATCTGGCACCAAGACATTAGCAGCAGATCCTTTAAGTCCTGTAAGTTGTGAGATGGGGCCTCCATGGATTGGACTTGTTTGTCCAGCACATCCCACAGATGCTCGATTGGATTGAGATCTGGGGAATTTGGAGGCCAAGTCAACACCTTGAACTCGTGATTCATCAGACCAGGCCACCTTCTTCCATTGCTCCATGGTCCAGTTCTGATGCTCATGTGCCCATTGTAGGCGCTTTCGGCAGTGGACAGGGGTCAGCATGGGCACCCTGAGTGGTCTGCGGCTACGCAGCCCCATACGCAACAAACTGCGATGCACTGTGTGTTCTGACACCTTTCTGTCAGAACCAGCATTAACTTTTTCAGCAATTTGAGCTACAGTAGCTCATCTGTTGGATCGGACCACACGGGCCAGCCTTCGCTCCCCACATGCATCAATGAGCCTTGGCCGCCCATGACCCTGTCGCCGGTTCACCACTTTTCCTTCCTTGGACCACTTTTGATAGGTACTGACCACTGCAGCCCGGGAACACCCCACAAGAGCTGCAGTTTTGGAGATGCTCTGACCCAGTCGTCTCGCCATCACAATTTGTCCCTTGTAAAAGTCACTCAGATCATTACGCTTGCCCATTTTTCCTGCTTCTAACACATCAACTTTGAGGACAAAATGTTCACTTGCTGCCTAATGTATCCCACCCACTGACAGGTGCCATGATAACAAGATTATCAGTGTTATTCACTTCACCTGTCAGTGGCCATAATGTTATGGTTGATCAGTGTTATATATAATTCATTGTTATATATATATATATATATATATACACTCACCTAAAGGATTATTAGGAACACCTGTTCAATTTCTTATTAATGCAATTATCTAACCAACCAATTACATGGTAGTTGCTTCAATGCATTTAGGGGTGTGGTCCTGGTCAAGACAATCTCCTGAACTCCAAACTGAATGTCTGAATGGGAAAGAAAGGTGATTTAAGCAATTTTGAGCGTGGCATGGTTGTTGGTGCCAGACGGACCAGTCTGAGTATTTCACAATCTGCTCAGTTACTGGGATTTTCACGCACAACCATTTCTAGAGTTTACAAAGAATGGTGTGAAAAGGGAAAAACATCCAGTATGCGGCAGTCCTCTGGGCGAAAATGCCTTGTTGATGCTAGAGGTCAGAGGAGAATGGGCCGACTGATTCAAGCTGATAGAAGAGCAACTTTGACTGAAATAACCACTCGTTACAACCGAGGTATGCAGCAAAGCATTTGTGAAGCCACAACACGTACAACCTTGAGGCGGATGGGCTACAACAGCAGAAGACCCCACCGGGTACCACTCATCTCCACTACAAATAGGAAAAAGAGGCTACAATTTGCACAAGCTCACCAAAATTGGACAGTTGAAGACTGGAAAAATGTTGCCTGGTCTGATGAGTCTCGATTTCTGTTGAGACATTCAGATGGTAGAGTCAGAATTTGGCGTAAACAGAATGAGAACATGGATCCATCATGCCTTGTTACCACTGTGCAGGCTGCTGGTGGTGGTGTAATGGTGTGGGGGATGTTTTCTTGGCACACTTTAGGCCCCTTAGTGCCAATTGGGCATCGTTTAAATGCCACGGCCTACCTGAGCATTGTTTCTGACCATGTCCATCCCTTTATGACCACCATGTACCCATCCTCTGATGGCTACTTCCAGCAGGATAATGCACCATGTCACAAAGGTCGAATCATTTCAAATTGGTTTCTTGAACATGACAATGAGTTCACTGTACTAAACTGGCCCCCACAGTCACCAGATCTCAACCCAATAGAGCATCTTTGGGATGTGGTGGAACGGGAGCTTCGTGCCCTGGATGTGCATCCCACAAATCTCCATCAACTGCAAGATGCTATCCTATCAATATGGGCCAACATTTCTAAAGAATGCTTTCAGCACCTTGTTGAATCAATGCCACGTAGAATTAAGGCAGTTCTGAAGGCGAAAGGGGGTCATACACAGTATTAGTATGGTGTTCCTAATAATCCTTTAGGTGAGTGTATATATATATATAATTATTGCATTTGCCATTGCAGTCAGATATTTGCTTTACAGAGACTGTTGAAATAAGGTACAACAATATTTATTTATAATAGCACATTATCATTTAATGAGTTAATAACACTGCATGCAGCACCCCCCCATAATTACTTCCTTGTCAGAAGGAGGGGGGTGAGCAAGAGGGATTAGCTTGCTCACACACACATCTCATAGATGGAGTTCACATGTGAGTTTTAACCTTATTTGAGTCAATTTGTTCGAGTGAAATATTAAATGACCCTCTCCCTCTTGGGGTTTACATGGTTTTAGTTAATTGCACTCGGGACGAGCTGCGGTTTACCTGGCGTCATGCAAATTAAGGGCAAAGGAGTGAGTTCCATAATTAGCTCAACGTATAGCTCTAGTGCTGTTTTTGCAGGAAAATCCCAGAAAGGGTGGTTTGCATGCACAAGAACAATACTCAAGACACGTTGGTCACAAACCTAAATCTCCAAACGTGCACGCGCATCATCCCTTCACGAGTTCAAAGAGAGTGAACTAAGCCAGCTCCCTGAATGTCCAGATACTCCCTCATAGAAATCCATCAAGACAAACTGTGCACAAACTAGCAAAGGACATTAAGAAAGTAATTTTGGCTAGAAAAGTGGACTCTGACAAAAAGAGGAAGTGTATGTCACAGGCTGAAGATGGTGGAAAGCAGCCTAACCATGAAGAGGTTTGATGGATTTTGTACTTGTTAAAAATCCTTTTACATGCAAAAAAGTTATCAAATGAGACTGAAATTAAAATCTCAAAATGCACCAGTATTGTTTCTTAAAAAAACAAACAAACAAAAAACAAATCCAGGCGTGCATGCCCCTGGACCTCCCCTAGCCTTCAGAGTCCACATTATACCTCAGATTTACATTTCAGGATTTATTTTTCTTTCTCCAGTTTTATGTCTGTACTGTGACACAAACAAGTAATTCTGATGATCAGATTAACATCCTGCCTCCGAACAGCTGAGCGATGTTTCTGACTGGGAGAGTAATTGCATGTAATGGCAATTTAATACTGCATTAACAAACCAAGTAAACAACTTTAACATATTATTGTCTGCATATGAACAAAGGATATATTATTATGATTAATATAAAAAGTATATCATAAATATATTGTATCCATTATTATTATTATAATTATACCATTGTTTGCCTTGCATGATAATTAAGCACCATTATTAATTTGAGCAAAGGTGTAGGAACTAATCATCAGGTTCATTTCTCTTAGTTTAGGATTCTCTCTGGATGAGCCCCAGCTCCCCACCGCATATTAATACAATAAATTAAAATAAAATATGTATATGTCATCCTGCTCTTCTGTATCTGATATCAAAGATCTGTATTTTCCTGTTAAATAGGCCATGAGGAGTCAAACTTAGAATGAAACTTTATTCTTGCAGCACTTGCAACAACTGTAATTATAAATTCTCAATTAGTGTGACAGTAAAAGCTTTACCCATATGTCTTATACATGTTTCAATACGTTGAATAAGAAGAAATAGCCCCATATCGTTTTTTAACTGTCCGTAACTCAATATTTTAGAAAATGGAAACCATAAAAGAATCATGGGAGAATTGATTAGACCATTATTAGAAGACTTGGTAACTGTACAGAGACCCTGAGTTCGAGCAACTTTGCTCCTCGTAATTGAAAGCGCTAGTGTGACTGCAGCCACACAGGCATCTCCAAAGAGGTTAGTTCGAAGACAGCTGTCATGGAAATGTGTTGATGCTAACAGCTGTGAACAACCTGACAGACACCATTCCAGTGTCTCACACCACAAATTGTTTTAGTTTCTATTGCAGCTGCAGGTTATTAAGCACAGGTTTAAAATAATTATTATTATATAAAAAAATGCCTGTATTGACGATAAAATATTTTTCACCACGGTGAGGGTGTAACACAGCGGTATACCACTATAAATATAACTGATGTTATATGGAATGAATATATGCCTTCCATGCCTCCACTTTCCGCATAGTCACAATTAAAAGAGCACGTGGTAAAATTCTAAATGCTTACACTTACAAATAGCACTGGAGTAGAGAAGACCAATCTCCTTTTATTGCTGCTAAAACATTAAAGTGCTGGAAAAGTATAGCTTCTGCCTGGAAGTTGTCTAACGGAGACAAAAGTCACAGGTCAGTGTTATTCTCACCCATGAAATTATTCTTTCAGGCTAGATTTGTTAGAGACTGTAAGAGAAGTGGAAGTCCCACATCTATCACCACAGATAAAATCATAACTTTTATTTTGACAGTTGCAATTGCCAAGATGTTAAAAAACACACAAAAAAACTAAACAAATAAAATCAGTATCAGTGGTGTCTGGTGACTGGATTGAAGATGCTTCTGTTGTAGTAACATGGATCTGTAGAAATCTCCAACACAAACACGCGTAGCTTCCCCTAAGCAGTTTTGTGAATGACCAATCAAATAATTTACAAGTGCTGACATCATATTGCAATATGACGACAATCAGGTGTATAGGTGTACATGACCCCAGTCCATGGCCATCAAAGTCACATGATCTTACATCTAGACATTTCCTTTTGATTTCAATGATTTCTGGAACTCTTGTGCTAATTTCTGCAAGCTAAGGGGGTTATACAGTCAATCTAAAATGATGTCACTATATTGCAGATCATCAGGCTGTGTCAATGATGGAGTTTGCTGTGGTTGACAAAAATATTCACCCCTCTTGGACTTTTCCACATTTAATTGTGTTACAATGGATTTAATCAGGGGTTTTGCCACTGATCAACACAGAAAATGTCCATAATGTCAAAGTGAAAAATATAATCTGCAAATTGTTCTAAATTAATTACAAATAAAAAACAGAAAATACTTAATGCATAAGTAATCACCCCCTTCAGTCAATATTTGGTAGAGGTGCCTTTGACAGCAATTACAGCCATGAGTCTATGTGGATAAGTCTCTACCAGCTTTGCCCATCTGGACACAGCAATGTTTGCCCATTCTTCTTTGCAAAATTGGAAGTTGGATGGGGACCTGTGGTGAACAACAATTTTCAACTCTCCACATATTTTCAAATGGATTGAGGTCCGGGCTTTGACTGGGCCACTCCAGGACATTGACCTTTTTGTTTTTAAGCCACTCCAGGGTGGCTTTGGCTGTATATTTGGGGTCATTGTCCCACTGGAAGATGAATCTTCTCCCAAGTCCCAGGTCTCTTGCAAACTTCAGCAGGTTTTTTTCCTGGATTTATCTGTACTTTGCTGCATCCATTTTGCCCTCTATCTTTACAAGGTTTCCAGGCCCGTATCGCTTAGCATTGAGGGCAAAAAGCTATTTTGGTCTCACCAGACCATAGAATCTTCCTCAACTTAGTCTGAGTCTCCCACATGCCTTCTGGCAAACTCTAGCCAAGATGTTAGTTTTTTCATCAATGGCTTTCGTTTTGCCACTCTCCCATAAAGGCCACTTTTGTGAAGTACCCGGGCTATTGGTGCAGTATGCACAGTGTCTCCCAGCTCAGCGGTGGAAAACTAAAGGAGTTACAGAGTTGCCATAAGCCTCTTGGAGGCCTCCCTGACTAGTGCTCTTCTCGTCCGAATACTGAGTTTTTGAGGACGGCCTGATCTTGGCAGATTCACAGTTGTGCCATATTCTCTTAATTTCTTAATAATGGACTTTACTGTCCACGGGATATTCAATGCCTTGGAAATGTTCTTCTATCCTACTCCTGATTGGTGCTTTTGAATAACCTTATTAATCAACCGTGGGACCTCCCAGAGACAGGTGTATTTAACCTGAAATCACATAACACATCTTGCACAGAGGTGGACTCCATTCAACTAATTACGTGATTTGAAAAGACAATTGGTTTCACCACAGCTCAGTCAGGTGTGTCATAGCAAAGGGGTTGATTACTTATGCATTCAATTATTCTCTGTTTTGTATTTATATTTGTATTTTAGAACAATTTGCAGATTATATTTTTCACTTTGACATTATGGACATTTTCTGTGTTGATCAATGGAAAAAACTGATTAAATCCTTTCTGATTTCATATTGTAACACAATGAAATGTGGAAAAGTCCAAGGGGGTGAATACTTTTGAGAGCCACTGTACATGTGTTTGAACCTTACTTGAGACAATAAGCTTGAGTCAAAGATAAAATGACTCTCTCCCTCTCGGGGTTTACATGGTTTTAGTTAATTGCACTTGGGACAAGCTACTGTTTACCTGACATCATGCAAATTTAAGGGCAAAGGAGTGAAGTAATATGTAAATTAGCTCTACATACAGTTCTCATGCATGATACATGATGGAATCCATGGCTGTCACATGCCAACTTGTCAAAATGAAACTGCTGTGACTTGTGCCTGGCGTCTAGTTGTTTAATACTTTGTTTTAATGATCTTACCTGAGTGTTTCTTACGTCACTGATGGAGCTAGCAAGCCGTGAAAATAAGTGTTTTATAAAGTTAGGATTACAACATGATGTTCAGTACTGAACAGGGCACAACAGACCCACAACAATATAGAGATCATAATGATAATAAGAAACAGAAAAAATAAAAATCAGCCCTCCACATTGCCATTAACCTGAAATACATCATTGCTAACCATTAAACGTCCATCAGCATCTTTACCTTAAAACCCACAATAAACTGACCAGTTATCTTGCACTTTTATAATCTGGCCATTTTAGGATATATCCGATTATCTCAGTAGCATTTACATGTGAAATGGAGTTTACATGTGGAAATGGGTGTGTTTTTTCCATGTTTTTGTCATTTTTACGTAATTTACTCAAGTATTTGGAATTTACCCTTTACTCCTCTGGTGATATTTTTGGCTACAAACCTGATTCTGCTGAGGTTTTAAGCCACATGAGCACTTGAATCATCACTTCATGAGTGAAAGACACTGCATGCAAACTCCCCCAATTACTTGATAGACGCTTGGAATAATTTTGTGATTTGAAATATGACAATTATTTTGATTCAAGTAATTCATTCTAATTTAATTTATTCTTTTGTCGTTTTCATTTTGATTACAAAATATGGCAATAGGCTGTCACTGTCATGGATTATTTTATTTCTGACTAGTTTAAATAAAAATATACAAACATACACTTTGAAAAAAAATATTTTACATCTGAAAGGCCAATAAAGTAAGCTTTAATGTTCCTAATGGAAACTATTTATTGACTAAAAACAAACTTTCTAATGTCTTTGGAAGAGTATGAAGAAATAATTAATTGGTTCAAAAGGAGCAATCCTATGAATAGATTTACATGCATTTTGCAATATACTGTGATTAACATCCAGGATAATGACTTTTGATTATGTTCTATAGCCTTTTAGATGTCAGTGGACTTGCAACATACATATTTCATTTTGTTTCATTGTAGTATGCTAGTGCCTAGGTATTAATGGATCTGTCTATTAGTGAAGCCATCACTAAGAGTTAAAAAAGATGCAGTATATATATATATATATATATATATATATATATATATATATATATATAGCCTAGTTCCATATCTGAAGAAATGTCGCAGTCAAATGTATGCATCTGAGTAAAGTTGCATGTTACTTAATCACAAATGAAGCTGCATGTGTTTATCTCCTTTCTATTGTTAATAATTATTACTGAGATTTCTGAGGTTTTGTTTTTCTTCTAATTAATGCTACTTTGGGTATCAGTCATAGTACAACAACACACAACAGCATTCCCATTAGCCTGTGAACTAATTCAAGAAAGATAATATATGTTAAATATATTTCACCTGGCTTCTCATAAGGCATAAATATGGGGAATCTTGTTTATTTATTATTGTTGTTTAAAACCAGATCTAAATGGTAAAAGCATATTAGATCCTTCCATCATGCAGTTAAATGATTTAATGAGCAAGAATGACCTTTTGCTACAAACCCTTAAGTAACACTTGTGAAGCATCTGCGTACAAACAGCTGTCTGTTAAAGAGATAGCAGACTTGCCAAGACCAAATGTTGCTTGTGTAATTACTGTAAAAATTGCTGTCTCTGGACTTGCAATAGGAAAGCCATACTTGTATTGTTTATTTTTAGGCTCTGCTATTTCAGAATTGTAAGCAATTAAGGTCTGATGTAAATGAAATGACAGGTTTATTTATTTATTTGTTTTAATACATATTGACTTGCACGCACAATACCCTCTCAAGTCTCTCCACAGCTGGACTCCTCTGATTAGAAGTCTCAAAGCCAAATATTCTTTCTTTACTGTATACTACTACCCTTTGAAATAAAAATAAATAAAAATCTGCATAATTACTGAAAAAAATATGCTTTCTGGTCAGTGTGAGAAGTTGTATGCAACTTTTACCATCTGCCTAAAAAATCTACCTACTTTGTGGTTTAGTTTGACAAAACAAATCACCTTCCATATATATGTTTTTGTTCTTCCCACATTGTCAATCTACATGCATATATATGAATGAGTTCTGCATACTTGCATGAAGTAAACTAAATTAAAACATGTAAGATAGTACCTCCAACTAGTTTTGTTCATGAATTAAATATGTTTAGTCCTTGGAGGGAAACAATCTAGTAGAGTAAAAAAATAAAATAAAAACGCATATCTGAAGTACCAAAGCTTTATGTTTAAACCATATCTTATTCATTTGTCAATAGCTAGATTTCCTAAAACACTTGTCATACACATTTGGGCATTGTTTTCCCAGTGATCCTGATTTCAACTCTTTTGTTGACAGCAGTATATTAGAAAGTGCTCAGGCATGTGAAGAAGGTATGATAAGTCAATAGTATAGTAACAGCATGTTAGCACTTTCATTTTGCAGTAAACTTGAATGGTAAAAAGCCTGAAGGTCTTTTTCTTCAAAGTGAAGCATTCGCTACAGCATTGTCACCCAGTGAGGCAAACAAGCGATTTTGTGTGTGTTTTGAAGGGTAATATAATTAGGAGCAGTTGTCTCCCTCAGCAACACAGCATGCCCGGAAGAGAGAGGCAACTTTGGGCACACATAGCGTCTGCAATCCCCTAAGGTAAAGTAAGAGTCCAGGGAAAAGACTTCGCTTATGATCCTGTTTATTGTGGGTTTTGTTAATTGGTTGATGAAAGTGCCTGTATGATGCAATCAAATCAAAGCCATGTCTGATCTGCATTCATTTTCTAAATAAGACAAATATAGTATCAACCAAGAGATTCAAATGTAAACCTTAAAATGTTAATGGAAAAAACAAATAATAATGGCAGTGATAAAACAGAACAGAAACATTATGTTTTTGCCTCCATCCAGATGGAATGGGCCAGTGCTACATCTAATACAAAAGAACATTGAACTCAATACATGCTTTAATATTTTAAGTAATTTGATTAAGAGCAGATGGTGATTATTGGTCCTGTCAAAATTATCTTAAAATACTAACACATACTTTCCCTGGAACACTGTTCTATCACACACCATTTTACTTAATTTTTAAGATTAATCATTCTGTCAGCTGGTTCAAATAGGCTTGTTTGCAAAAGAAATTCATATGGAAAAGCCTAGGAAACATATTAGTTTAAATCTGCTGGTTTGCATACAGTAGTGTCCAAAATGTGAATTAACAGTGACTTGTGGGTGGTATCACCATGCCAACAGGAATAAATACATGGTAATCCTTTTCTTATGTCACTATTTATTAGGTTCAAATGGATTTCCATCTTTTTTATGTCATGTCCAAAAGTACATATTAGAAATTAATTTTTAACTGTTTAATATATATCCTAATTTAGTAGGGCTGCGTCGATTAATCGGGTCTATTAATCAACTAAGTAATTGATCGACGATCAATATTTTCTCTATTTAATCGAGCAGATGTTTTTTGTAATGCTTGTAATGCTATGCAGTGCGTGTGTTTTTCAAGCACATGAGACTGTAAACAGGTGAGGTAAAGATTATGACTTGAACTTGATTTGTGTTAATGCAGCTAAAATGCAGTAGGCATATTTAATACATACACTCACCTAAAGGATTATTAGGAACACCTGTTCAATTTCTCATTAATGCAATTATCTAATCATCCAATCACATGGCAGTTGCTTCAATGCATTTAGGGGTGTGGTCCTGGTCAAGACAATCTCCTGAACTCCAAACTGAATGTCTGAATGGGAAAGAAAGGTGATTTAAGCAATTTTGAGCGTGGCATGGTTGTTGGTGCCAGACGGGCCGGTCTGAGTATTTCACAATCTGCTCAGTTACTGGGATTTTCACGCACAACCATTTCTAGGGTTTACAAAGAATGGTGTGAAAAGGGAAAAACATCCAGTATGCGGCAGTCCTGTGGGCGAAAATGCCTTGTTGATGCTAGAGGTCAGAGGAGAATGGGCCGACTGATTCAAGCTGATAGAAGAGAAACTTTGACTGAAATAACCACTCGTTACAACCGAGGTATGCAGCAAAGCATTTGTGAAGCCACAACACGTACAACCTTGAGGCGGATGGGCTACAACAGCAGAAGACCCCACCGGGTACCACTCATCTCCACTACAAATAGGAAAAAGAGGCTACAATTTGCACAAGCTCACCAAAATTGGACAGTTGAAGACTGGAAAAATGTTGCCTGGTCTGATGAGTCTCGATTTCTGTTGAGACATTCAGATGGTAGAGTCAGGATTTGGCGTTAACAGAATGAGAACATGGATCCATCATGCCTTGTTACCACTGTGCAGGCTGGTGGTGGTGGTGTAATGGTGTGGGGGATGTTTTCTTGGCACACTTTAGGCCCCTTAGTGCCAATTGGGCATCGTTTAAATGCCACGGCCTACCTGAGCATTGTTTCTGACCATGTCCATCCCTTTATGACCACCATGTACCCATCCTCTGATGGCTATTTCCAGCAGAATAATGCACCACGTCACAAAGGTCGAATCATTTCAAATTGGTTTCTTGAACATGACAATGTTCTAAACTGTACTAAACTGGCCCCCACAGTCACCAGATCTCAACCCAATAGAGCATCTTTGGGATGTGATGGAACGGGAGCTTCGTGCCCTGGATGTGCATCCCACAAATCTCCATCAACTGCAAGATGCTATCCTATCAATATGGGCCAACATTTCTAAAGAATGCTTTCAGCACCTTGTTGAATCAATGCCACGTAGAATTAAGGCAGTTCTGAAGGCAAAAGGGGGTCAAACACAATATTTGTATGGTGTTCCTAATAATCCTTTAGGTGAGTGTATATTTAGGAAAAGTCAAGAGCGGGTATGCATGACGGGGGCGACAGTACAGTATCTGTGCACAAACTTCAGGGCTGCGAGCTGCTAAAGGGAAAGTACAGTCTAGGGGCCGGATTAAATCAAAACTTTCATCCAGCCACTAATAGCAAACTACAAACCTGTACATCATAGCGGTTACATTTATGATTAGAAGAAAGTGGCATCTTACTGAAAATGAAGATGCAACTGAGTACAGTTCTGTAGTTTTCTATTAGCGGGTGGGTCAGAGTTTTGATTTAATCCGGCCCCTAGACTGTACTTTCCCTTTAGCAGCTCGCAGCCCTGAAGTTTGCCCCAATTCAAACTGGATTCAGGAAACATTGAAGACAAAGGAAAAGTTTTATGTCTCATTTGCAAGCAGGACAATGTGAGTAGTTTTAACATTTGTGAGCAAAACATCCGTTAGCTGTATCAATTATAATTTAGTTTGCTGAATATAATTATTTAGTATTTCTTAAAATATACGTCTATTTTTTTTTTTTCAACCATTCCTGATCAGCATTGTTATACTGTAATATCAATGCCTATTTTTTATTAAAGTATTACTGTGTGGCACAACCACTTAAAGACTGTTACACTTATTTTAATACATTCCCGATTAAACTACTGATTAATCAGCTAATGCCCATTGATTAACCGATCAAATATTTTAATTGACTGACAGCCCCATAATTTATTTTCTTTCTCATGTTTTGTTTTTAATGTTTTAATGTTTACAAAACATTTTTAATCATTTTCTGAGAGAGATAGGAATGCATCCCATTGTCTAAACTCTGAATGTGCATGAAGAACACACAATTGCATACACCCATTCCACAACCATGGTCTCAGTCAAGTGTAGTTATCTCAGCATGATATCCCCCACATTTTCTATTTCTCAGTTTTCTCTGCAGTTCCCGTAAATTATTGTAAGAAAGTATGTGTACTTTTGTCAGAGTCCACATCACTGGATTACTGATAGTTTGCCTTTTACTTTGCTTAATTATCTTGAAAAGTTTGGGCTAGATGCTTAACAGAAACATGTAAAAGTTTAAGATATAAGATTTTATTGACAGATTCATTCTTGCTATCCATTCAGAAATATGTCTTTACAGCATTTGAAAAATAAAAGCAAACATTGATAGAAGTGCTGCAATTTGGTAGTTAAAGTTAAATCTAATGACATGTTTGAAACTGTTCAGAGCAAAATGACTGGTGTTTGGCATAAAATATTCTTACACTGAATAATTCATTTATTGTTGAATGGTGAAGTTCAGTCCCAATGAATTACTAAAAGAATTATTCAATTTCCTCTCCTGAGCAATGCTTTTATTGGCAGCCATGCATTAATATTTAGGTTGCATTTGAATAAAAAAATCAAGCTTGGATCAGAGTAACCTTGGGCTTCATTATGTAACATGTCTTCTTTGGGATTACTCCAGCGAGACAGCAATTTCATGAACATTTGTGAGGAAATTATTATTATTATAATAATTATTATTATTATTTACTACAATGGACCGTATGTACCCCGCCTTGCTCTCTGTGTCTGCTGGGTAAGGCTCTGTGAAAGTATAGGTATAAAAATATAACTATAAAACAACCTAAAACTAATCCAAAATGTGAACCAGGTGTTTGTCACAAAGTAAACCATTTAAATGGAGAGCATAGACCTTATGATTGGGAATATAAAACCCCTTTGCATGCCCAGAATGGCATATTCAAATTTTGCTAGAAACAATCCCGAATTGTCATAAAGAAAAATTGGCAACCAAATAGTTCTGGACACAAAGCATGCCTTACAAAAATTGAAATCTATGGAGAAAACACACACACAAAATACACAATCAATTTACAAACAAAATAACACAACACCACCAAAAGAAATCTATTCAATAGTGGCAATAAAATAAATGAAACCTTTCATAATCTCTGCTCTGGGCAAAGGTCTTCACTTTCCTTGCAAATCATTTGATTTAACACTCGCATTATCCTTCCAAAGGGGAAGATCTCATTTAATTAAGTGGTAAATCTAAATGCACTGGATGAAATGACAGCTGTACTGAAAGCACAATAAATACGGTTATCAGCAGGTAATTATGCTTTCAAGTAGTCATCGAAATACATACATGAGTAAAATTGGCTACATTGAAATAAACTAAGGCAGTATTGTACTTGAGGTTAGAACAAGAAAAAGGGTTCTCTCTCTTCCTCAGTATACATTAACATTGTTTTTGCAAACACTATAAAACTCAATTTGCAGTTGATGGTAAACTGCAATGTTGGCTTATAAATAAGCCAAGCATGTGATCTCAGCACAGTTATAATGCGTCATTGTATAATTTCTTGACACTAATAGTAGGCCATTGTCAACATGTTCTTTGGTAAATGTTTGTGAGTCTCACTGTTTTAGACATCCCCTTTAATCAATCAATTATTTTACAGAGTGCCTTTCATGGTGAGCAACATCTTGTAGTTCTCCATATTGAGTCATGTTACAACAGGGTATATTAAATGAATGGTAGAAGATTTACATGTGTATATAAATAACAGAAGTACACAGTACAAAACACTGTGCAATTTTCAGTTGAGGGTTTTGGGTTGTTTACAGCCCAGTTCTATAACTGACAATATGTACTTCACTGCCAAATGTGTAATATAAAACTCTGTTATGTAGATAGATTATTATGTTTGAATAGACATGAAATTCAGTAAAATTATACTACACATTTTTTTTAAATAATAATTAGCTGGAGCATTGGTCACAATCTTATTATTTTACATTGGACACAGCTCTTATGGACTGTTTGAACCTGGGAGAAAACATCTGAGCTTAGAGGCATGAAAACATTATAAACAAAATGTATCACTTACTTGGACCCCTCCAAGCTATTCATTTAATTATTGCTGATTCAAAAGATTTTGATTTAGAATTATTGGGTGTATAAGGCTATTGAAACTTTATTTTCCTTAAGTATCTTCCTTACACTGCATTAAGGGCCACAGGGTTGAGTGAAGGTCATGATTTTAGACAAAGCCTTGGAGATTTTGACCTTCAGAGAAAGTGTTAATATTTTAATATTTCAACAGGCTTTGATTAACCTGGAGACATTTGAACAGAATTCAATTTATAATACAAATATAATATTATAGAGCACAAATGTTGGTGGAATTTCAGTTAAAACAAACTAATGGTGTCAGACAACACTCTTACACCATTTTGTTTTGTCATACATGTGTGATTCATATTTCAGAGAGCTTGCGGCTTTGCTGACCAGAACCCGGTCACTTAATTTGCTCTGCTACAGTGAATGTAATCACTGACACTTTAATCACATTAAAGAAATGTAAAAAAGCAGAAGGAGAGAAAAAAACACAGTGTTATTAAATGAGCCAATGTACTTTGACAGAGCTGTAAAAACTACTCACGTTGAGAAGCCATGATATATCATTTCACGTTGATGTGATGCAACAGTTTTGTAAATAAATAAATAAAAATAACCTCTGATTTTTATTTCACTGCCTACAAACACATTTCTGTACGAATGTGGTGAATTGTAATAAGTTGTTTTGTGTTGGGTACGTGCATCATAGCAGAACAATATACTATTATCACAAACGTTAGTCCATAATTATCAGCGTCCTCAGTCACCCCTAAATAATTGCCTTCAGGCATTTATGAAGGAAATGATCTTATATGGCAAACTCTGCTTATAAATGCTATGTGTTGACTTTTTAGTGCAGCTTCTACAAGTATGAAAAACACATTAATGGACGAGTGTAAATTGGTGTCATAGAGGATTTTTCTTCCTTTCTTTTTAATGATAATGGATAATGTTTATGTAAATCAAATAAGGCATGCTATCAGTTACTGGTTGAGATGTGAATACAGCAAAATTGAAATGCCCTGAGCCATAGTCGAGGGAACGTATAGAAAGCAATAGTTAAATTTTTCAGTCAGCCATGCCCACTGGGTTTAAACTACACCTGTCTGAAGTAAGAAACTTCATTGTTTCTGTTTACATGAGAAAATATGCCCTTGACATGCCACCTGAGGGACATGCTTCACAGTCATAACTGTGCAGGCAATTTTAAAGTTCATGTAAACCCATCCATTGACTTATTTCTGTTAACTCACTCACTGGAGGGACAGCCTGCAACAATAACACAATAACAAAATGGATTACGTTCTCCCAAGAAAACCTCTCACAGAGAATCCCATGATAGCATGAACACAACATAGTACAGGAGGCCCTAACTTAGTGTTGAATTAATACAATTATTCTTATTAAAACTTTTAATATTATTATTATGATTTATTTCTTAGAAGATATGTTTTCAAGACGACTTACAGGTTACATAAGAAACATTTTAAAGCATTACAAAAGTGCAGTAGTACAATCAGCATATATCCTAGTATACTTATAATGAGGTAACAAGCACAGACATAATGCAGTTGAGTTCTAGGTATGTGCTAAAGGCAGGGAGGCATAGGAGAAGTCTCTGTAAAACAGTACATAAGTACACAAGAGGATAAGGCAGCATAGTTAAATGAGGTGCACACAATCAAGAATGCTGAACAGCCCAGGAGATTAGGCTGCTGCATTACAGGTAAAGTTGGAACAGATGTGTCTTGAATAATTGCTGGAAGATGGTCAGAGACTGTACAGTCCTGTCCTCACTCAGTAGGTCTTCCCACTGCTTAGGGACGAGGGTGGAAAAGGAGCAGGCTCTGGAGGAAGGGGAGCGGAGAGGGGGTACAGCGAGTCTTCTGGGAATGGAAAACAGGAGTGGCCTAGAGGGAGAATAAGAAGAGATGAGAGTCTGGAGGTAGCTCGGAGCAATCTGGTCAAGCCAATGGAAGAACCAACGTCTTGGAACTGAATGCAAGCTGAGAGTGGGAGCCAGTGGAGAGAGCAGAGAAGTGCAGTAGCATGTTTGAATTGAGGCAGTTTATCATAGTTTCTTTGTTTATTAGTTTGTTTGTTTATTTCTTTGTTTGTTTATTGCATTCCCACATGGATTTCATAACATGAGAATTTTAATCTATGTTCTAAGGATCCTCTTCTGGTTATATTATTTTTTAATGTATTCTAGGTATTTAAATGCTTCAGAATTCTAGGCTATTCACAGATTTAGAATTTAATAATGCCATGTCTCATGTAAACCTGATTCCTGAGATGATGTGTGAGGTTTATATTTATTTATATTTTCTCTCTCAGCACAAGTTATTTTGACAGACAGCGCTACAAGTTCATCTGCAGTGCACCACATATTTAATGATAGAGATGTTAATAGCATAACTGGGAAAGTTAAACACTCCTGCTATCTCGCCCTTACTGCCTACAATTTCGATCTGATACATTAATTTAATTGTAGTGCAACATTGCCTCTCTGTACATTTGGCAAATATCCAGACTTCAATCCAACAGTTGCTTAGCTCTATTTTTTAATTATTTAAACAGTGATTATAAAAACCTTTTCCTAAAGTGTTGCCACATATTATGTATATTTGTCATAAGCAATATTGATCGATCCTTTGATTATCAGTTAGAATGTCTTTTCTGTACATTTATGGTTTATGTCTATGAAACATAATGATTTACATAGCATTTTGCTGCTTATATTTTTGGAACCAGTAATTATATAAAATAATATTATGCAATGCTAGTGCACCCAATTAAAGGACAACTAAATAATTAACATGTAATTGCATGGCACTACAATGTTATAGCATGAATAGTGTGTGCAACAAATTCAAGTTCAGCAGATAGCACACTAACCCTATTCTAGATTAATTGAAGTACATTAATTCAGTGTGTAACTATGCAATGCAAATGTTTTTCTATAGCCCTGAGGCCAGTCACATAAAACTATATTAGACTAGTCTAAACCATTAGACTGGTCTTAATTTGACAGTTAGACTAGTGTAATGCAAGTTAGTCAGTGCATAAAAATGAAGACTGACTAAGACTTAGCCTGAAAATTAGCATCCTCACCCCCAGGCTAAGTTAGAATTTAAGTCAATCTTTCCATTGAAACTGCCTGTCTGAGACTACAGCGGCACTGTCACTGAGTTTCCCATTGGCTCACACACACTCTGCTCTCCCACACACAGGCAATCTCTGAAACATTGAGACTCCTCCCCAATATGTATTTTAGCATATTCTTCTATTGTTTCTGCATGTCTATTATAGACCGCATACAAACCAGGTGGAAGCTGATCATTTTTTTTGTTAATTTATCCCACACCTTGTGTTTGAGTTCATTACTGCAAGTTTCAGAAAATGTCCACAAAAGAATATATATATTTTCTGCATTATATTATAATAACAAGCACAGATTTCCAGTTACTGTGAATTGAGATCGTTGCTGTTATAACAAAAAAGCCATATTTGTTCTACAACTGTCTTAAGTGTCTAAAAATTCCCAGAATGCATTGTGTGATTGGCTAAGTGAGATCAGTCTAAGGAAAGACTTTTCTGAGTGTCTATCGTTAGTATGACTTATAATTATACCCAGACAAAGATCGACTTTGTTTATGCAACTGGCCCCTGGTTGTGACTTTCCTTTACATTGTTTTATATTACAATGCAATGTAAACTTGGTTGGTGTGTTAGCATTGGGGCCAGCTATCTATTTACATTAGCAGAAAATAAAATGTGTAATTGTAGTACATTTTACTACATAAAATAGTCAACATGTACTAATCAGCATGTGCAAGGCATAAACAAACAAACAAACACAATAAAGAGAGAAAGAAATGTAATTTCACTGGTCTTTAATATTATCATGGGATGTGTTTAGATTCAGAGCAACAGTGGGACTTCTAGCCACAGAATACAGCATATGTATGAGGGGAAGGGGAATTTTAAAACATTGTTTTTTGTTTTGTTTATTACCCCAGGCTCTCTCTTCTAGCTAAAGGGCATAATGTCTAATATAATGTTCTTGGAAGTTTTACATACAGGGGGCCTTAGGCCATATTTTGAGCAGGGTAAAATTAATAAGAGTTTAAATATGGAATACATGATTTCATAGAAGAAAAACTTGTTTTGGGCAAGTTAATGCCCCATTAAAATACCCCTGCAACATTAAAAAAAATGTATTACATGTATTTCATACAATAGTGATGTCTCTTTTTTCTGCACTGCAATGCACTAACACTGTTCAGCATGAAGAGTCTACATATCATTTAGTTGTTAGGCTACCAAATCAGTAATATTTAAGAAAAGTTTTACAAGGAAACTCCAACATTTAAAAAAATCTGCAAAGCTAACTAATTATTAGGGATATGCATGAAGATACACATGGTCTTATGATTACAATTGTATTGTATAGTATTACTTTAAGTAAATTACAAAATGTTTGTTTTCCATTTATTATGTGTTTTATGCTTTAGTATCTGGTTTATCTGGTACACTTTGTTTTTCTTTTGATGGAATGTATGTTTGGAAGTTTTCTCTTCAAAGAATACACTTTAAGGAGGTTGTCCGAATGTTTGTCTATCACCAATATATTTCATTCCATGCCATTTGATAAACAGGATTATCTCAGGGCACATGATAAAATGCTCTGCACTTCTACTTGAATGTGTCATGCGGTGAGACTTCTCCTGCTGAGAGGTGCAACTTTAATTGTACTCATGTGGGAGTCAGACATCTTTTTATGCATTATCAATACATTTCTCACTTTAGAATGCGTTAAAGTAAACACATGGCGCATAGCCTTAATACTAATGTAGCAAATAACATTGTTTTAATGGTATTATTAAATGTACAGACTAACAGAGCTTTAAATGTCAGAATCTAATAGAACAAACAATACGGTAGCTATATTGCATGGTATGGACTTTTTTTAAATAGATGTTTTGCTTCTGCTGTTTTGTCTTACAATTGTATCATAATCTCATTTTATAGCCTCGGTGTAGTTTTGCTAGTACCAGAAACAAGCCATTAGTCTTCTCTCCAGATTCCAGCATTTGTCTTTATGTAGAACATCTGCAGGCAGATTTATCAGTAACAAAACTAGATTAAATTAACTTGATGCAACAGTGTGGCAACAATTGTATTGCTCCACAATACTTTACAAATTCTTATATACCATACAATGTCTATTCACATTTGATATAAAGTATATTTTAATATACTTTCTGTAACATCATAATGAAGAAAAAACAAATGAGAAAAACAGCCTAAAGGTTTTCTGTGCATACTGATGTGTGAAAAAGCTAAATCACTATGCTATAGAGTTAATGGAGATCACACCTTTCTGTGCAGCAGTGACTGGAGGATCACTTAATTATTTTCAAATGCTGATACTATTGATGAAACCCTCAGCTGAGGGACAACAAATCCACTGGATAAAAAGAAGAAAATGACTCCAGCAAAAACCTATCACAGGCTACAATGCGCAATGCTATTCTTTCTAGTCATCAACATAGCATTCAAAGGATGACACTATTCAAAAACATTGCTCTGGCTTATGTGTTAGTTTATGTGAATGCCTCATTACATACTTTTTCTACCATTTACAACTTGTGTCCATTGACTGTTTTCTCACACAAATGACTTTTTGTAGAATAAGATTATCAATCACCATTGCTGCCTTAAAAACAAGCAAAAATAAATGTTGCTTCATATCATAATTAGGAATATTCCATTAAAAAAATAAGTTGTAATACTCTGCAGAGATAGTGTGTAATCAGTATTTTATATTAATTAATACTAATTCTTTCAGTATTTATTTTTTCTTAGACTATGCATGATCTACATTACTGTGCAAAAGTTTTAGGCAGGTGTAAAAAAATGCTGTACAGTAAGAATGCTTTCAAAAGTAGACATGTTAATAGATTATATTTATCAATGAACTAAATGCAAAGTGAGTGAACAGAACAAATAATTACATCAAATCCATATTTGGTGTGACCACCCTTTGCCTTCAAAACAGCATCAATTCTTCTAGGTACACTTGCACACAGTTTTTGAAGGAACTTCGCAGGTAGGTTGGCCCAAACATCTTGGAGAACTAACCACAGTTCGTCTGTGGATTTAGGCAGCCTTAGTTGCTTCTCTCTCTTCATGTAATCCAAGACAGACTGGATGATGTTGAGATCAGGGCTCTGTGAGGCCATACCATCACTTCCAGGACTCCTTGTTCTTCTTTACGCTGAAGATAGTTCTTAATTACTTGTGCTGTATGTTTGGGGTCATTGTCATGTGCAGAATAAATGTGTGGCCAATCAGATGCCTCCCTGATGGTATTGCATGATGGATAAGTATCTGCCTGTACTTCTCAGCATTGAGGAGACCATTAAGTCTGATCAAATCCTCAATTCTATTTGCAGAAATGCAGCCCCAAACTTGCAAGGAACCTCCACCATGCTTCACTGTTGCCTGCAGACATTAATTCGTGTACCGCTCTCCGGCCCTTCGGTGAACAAACTGTCTTCTGCTACAGCCAAATATTTCAAATTCTGACTCATCAGTCCAGAGCACCTGCTGCCATTTTTCTGTGTTTTCATGCATAGTTGAGTCGCTTGGCCTTGTTGCCACGTCAGAGGTATGACTTTTTGGCCGCAAGTCTTCCATGAAGGCCACTTCTGACAAGACTTCTCCGGACAGTAGATGGGTGTACCAGGGTCCCACTGTTTACTGCCAATTCTAAGCTGATGGCACTGCTGGACATCTTCCAATTGCAAAGGGAAGTAAGCACGATGTTTCTTTCATCTGCTGCAGTAAGTTTCCTTGGCCGACCACTGCGTCTACAGTCCTCAACGTTGCCCATTTCTTTGTGCTTCTTCAAAGGGTGGTCACACCAAATATGGATTTGATGTGGATTTTTCTTCTGTTCACTCACTTTGCATTTAGTTAATTGATAAATATAATATATTAGCATAATTGTGAAAGCATTCTTACTTTACAGCATTTTTTTACACCTGCCTAAAACTTTTGCAGAGTACTTTATGTCTATTCACCCTATGCTGGAGGGTATTGTTACAACAGTATCACTACTGTTATTATTTTTAATCATTATAAAATTGGATTCTTACCATTCTTTTTGTTTTAAACTGTTGTTCCTGATAATGCCTGGAATTCATTTCACCGAATGCTCGTCTACAAGTGCTGTGAATTTTGATTATGCGAGGAATCCCCTGAAACCTTTTTTTTTTTCCCCTCCAAGTGCAGATTTAGTTTTTTTATGCTCCTTGAACTCCTTTTATAATGTTTGACTGCTTGTTGCCAAACATGATGTAAAAGGTCTTTGCAGGATTCAAGAAACTGCTTTTACAATCATTTTATTTCAAACAATGAACAGGTCTTTGTTGAACAAATCAATAAATCAAATGATACATAAGTAGCACATACATCTGAATACAGACATTGTGCAACACCGTATCATCTGTGTATAACCTTTGTCTTTACATATGAATTCCAAACAGAATTTGCTGCATGGAACACCTGAACACCCTGATACACTCCAAATGTTCTCAACCATGAAGAATAAACACAAAGTCTAAAAAGCTAAAGTGGCACATTTGTCAACTGGATCCTAGCATGAAAATGTTTATATTTACATTGTTTTAGTACCACAAAGTGCTTTGTGGAATATGATCTGATGTCCTGAGAGTCACTAGCCTCTTTTCTCTATCTCTATCTTTATGGTGATGCCATGCGTATTCGTGATCGGGGTCTGGCCCAGGTCGATATCCCAGTCGGGTTCATAATACCAAGGGAATGTCAAAGCCAGAAAGTCTGCAATAATTCAGCAGTTGCCATCCAGTCGCAAGAAGTACTCCTCACACCCTCCTGCACGTCCTCTCAGGTATCATATACTGAATTACTGTATGTGGTCCCCTTATATACACCTGGCTGATGAGCTACAGGTGTTTCCACGTGACTGATCTCAGGGATGGTATGCAAGTTTTGTTCAATAGGCATATTAACACTGCCATTTCTGATCCGGATCAAATGCTTCTGTAGCCTTTGATCCTGCTCAGAAATGGCAGTGTAAATGCTCAGCAATCAAATCAAATGTACCTTTCAGGGAGATGGTACAGATCTGGATCAAATGTATCATAGCATCGATGCATCGGCTCAAGTTCCGGCATGCACTGCAGCGGTGTTTGTTTTAAAGGTAGGCAGCAGACAACCTTCACATCATTGGAGCAGATAAGAGAACACTTCCCTTATTATAAATAAAATTGTTAAAATTAACACTTAATCGCTTGATATTATGTTAGCAAAAAATATATAATTGTATTTTTATTAAAAATGCTTCGGTTGTGAAAAAATAAGCAAATGAATTGGTTTTACTTGTTTGAATTATTCGTAATGAGATAAAATGACAGTTGGTGATATGTGTTATAAAGGACTAATTTAATTTAATGTGCCAGTGCACATGAGAAGACCCCTGTGGCAGCTGGAAGTTGATCCTGATCAAATGGCAGTGTAAACACGCCTAATGCCTATGTAGAGGGAAAATCAGAGAAAGGGGAGGTGCATCTGCTGCTATCCCAGACCTCTTCCGTGGGGAGTGTATGAGATATTAGTATTAGTATTATTTTTGATAATTGGCACAGCCTTTTGCTGTAAAGGACAGACACACTCAAATAGCAGAGAAGTTTCCTAAACTTTATTTATTGGTAATTATATTGAATGAAAGTGAGCTACCAGTAATACAAATTTAAACAATCAATTACCAAATCAGGGATTTCCCATAGGTTCTGACTGTGTCTCTCTTACATTTTCCAGTTTCCAGTTTTACCCAATGTCATTCTTCTGGCAAGCCAAATTATCATTTAGAGATATCTGTAATTAATTTAAAGATATCTTCAAATATTTAGAGAGATCTCTAAATCATTTCAAGATATCTGCAAATATTTGAAGATATCTCTAAATCATTTAAAGATATCTTTAAATCATTTAGAGATATCTTTAAATCATTTCAAGATATCTCATTTAAAAGTACATTTAGAGATATCTTTAAATCATTTCAAGATATCTCTAAATGATTTGCAGATATCTCGAAATGATTTACGTGTAATTTTAAGTCAAATATATGTTAATGTTAATGACAGTTTGGCAGATTTGGTTTGCCAAATTAACATTTAGAGATATCTTTAAATGATTTAGAGATATCTGCAAATCATTTAGAGATGTCTTTAAAAAGCACCTTATTAAGATATCTCTAAATGATTTGCAGATATCTATAAATGATTTAAAGATATCTTTAAATGATTTAGAGATATCTCTAAATATTTCAAGATATCTTGAAATGCATTTAGAGATATCGCTAAATGATAATTTGGCTTGCCATAATGTGTCCCCTCAGATCTTCTCACCTGTTTCAAGTAAAAACTTATGGGGCCCAATATTTAAAAAAAATGTATGCTGCGACTTGGCCAAAAAAGGAGAGAGATTTAAACATGGTGAAAATCTTTGCACTTCGGAAACAACTTGCGCCAATCCACAATCCAATCCACAGTTATCCCCACTGTTTGAACACAGTTTTGCACTTATTGGATGAATATCACGCAAAAACTGGTATATTCAGTCTAATTAAGGCTTTTACGCAATTAAAATTCGATTGCGCTATGCATATGTTTAATGTCAACCATGAATACATTTGCATCTCATGTTTCCAATTACCGAGTCACTACCATATGTTAATAAGCCATGGCATTTAAGGAACAGGACTCTGCAGGTGGATGAATGAAGGCAGTGTGCTGGACAGATGCGAGTGCCATGTTTCATGTTCTGTTACACACACACGTATATATAATCAAAATCACATCTGGCATCAGTCCACGCTGTGCAGTGCACACGAGTCTGGACACATCCCGAATGCAGACCTCCTCGGTAATATAGTAGTGCACAACTCTGAGAAACAATTAAGCTCATACGCATAGTATAGCAGTACAAACACAATATCGTGGATGTAGTAGTAATACATAATACCCAATACCCATAATTGTCTATATGTATGGAGGTCCTCACAGACTCAAACATAATCTTATTATGTACATTACTGCTGCTGTGTGTCCAAAAGAGGTGTATAGCCGCCATATGCTTTTTGATTTTCATGAGTAGGCCTAAGCTTGTTTTTATCTTATGAAAATACAGTGCACAAAGGGGGTGATATGTTTATTTTATTTAAGCGGTGTTATTAAATTCAGTGCATACTTGGATGTCCTGTTAATAATAATAATAATAATAATAATAATAATAATAATAATAATAATAATAATAATAATAATGTTATTGGTTTTGATTTCTTACATTTAGTTGGTCTGAATTCGATTAATGATCCACTCTAACTGGATATCAATACATTTTCCTTGCATTGTCAAACATTTGCTAAAAGTTAACATTCTATGAACCGTGTTATTGAAATGCAATCCTAATTAACACTAGAAGCGCCGACATTTCGAACTACCTACAAGCGCCATAGCCGGTCATTGTAGCCAATAGCTCTTTAACAGCTGTGATATGATAATCAAAGGCAAACCATCGTATAAAACTCATACATTTTATTCATGAACATCAAATCCAACATTTACATAGCACAAATGTAGTATTTAAATTGAAATATTATCATAAAACATTAATATTATTGCTATAAATACCAATGCACTTTTTTCTAATCGGGCACACTGCAGTCAAAACATGAATAACTATATAGCAAAAAGCTCAAAAACGGCAAACAATAAGAGAATGAAACAAGTGTAAACGTAAATATTGGAATAATGCTCAAAAGCAATATTTTATAGTTCAAAAATAACTATTCCATTTATCAAAACATAACTGTACACTAAAGTAAACATTTTCAACATCATGTAAACTTTGTTTTCAACCGACACTGCTTTTATTCACTGTAGCTTTGTATTTCAATAAACTATGTACTATATATTTAGCCTGCATACCTGACAGCTCGTACAGTCCACACAGGACACGTTTCTGCACTTTCCCTGAAGCCCTGAATCAGTCATGTTCATATACACGGCATTTCCGAAACGAGCTCTCTTCAGTCTCCGTTTCCAATCCATGTTTATTTTCAGGTAATCACTGTATCCACTCAATCTGAATACAGCTGTAAGAAAACACCTGTAATGCTGTACAATGCGTGTGTTTCTCAAGCACATGAAAGACTGTAGACAGATAGAGATCACCACTGGAGCGCCAGACTGACTCTATTGTAAAGGGCAGGCAGGATTATGGGTTATATTTGATTTATTATGTATTTAAATGACCGGTCAAAATAACCCGATTTTGGCTATTCTAGGTAAATGTGTTTATAACTTATTGATTTTTGCATTTATGCAGCTAAAACGCTGTAGGCATGTTTAATACATATATTTAGGAAAAGTCACGAACGGGTATGCGCAGTGTATTTAGGAACACAGAGTAATTCAAATTGTAATAACCAAATCGGCCAAATTGACCGGCTCGGCGCTTCTAGTGTTAAGAGAAGCTGTGTAAAAGCCTTATTAATCCCCTTATAATTGTTCGTTCTCGTTTAACTTAATACTAAATAAAATATATTATATATAATAAAAATAATAATAAAATACATGAGAGTCCACTTTGGGATTCAAACCCACAATGCCTGGTTCACAGCACTGTTCCTTACCCACTGTGCCAATGGAAATTAGCATTTTTGCATGAAACCTGTTTTAAGTAGCCTACAACCGCCACAAATAACTATTAATTAGTTGTATATGACTCTAGTATTGGAATTAGTCACAAATAAATTTGGAAATAATAAAAACTAAGAACAAATGTGTGTGTGTGTTTGTGTGTGTGTGTGTATATATATGTAAATGTGTATGTTATACACTCACCTAAAGGATTATTAGGAACACCATACTAATACTGTGTTTGACCCCCTTTCGCCTTCAGAACTGCCTTAATTGTACGTGGCATTGATTCAACAAGGTGCTGAAAGCATTGTTTAGAAATGTTGGCCCATATTGATAGGATAGCATCTTGCAGTTGATGGAGATTTGTGGGATGCACATCCAGGGCACGAAGCTCCCATTCCACCACATCCCAAAGATGCTCTATTGGGTTGAGATCTGGTGACTGTGGGGGCCAGTTTAGTACAGTGAACTCATTGTCATGTTCAAGAAACCAATTTGAAATGATTCGACCTTTGTGACATGGTGCATTATCCTGCTGGAAATAGTCATCAGAGGATGGGTACATGGTGGTCATAAAGGGATGGACATGGTCAGAAACAATGCTCAGGTAGGCCGTGGCATTTAAACGATGCCCAATTGGCACTAAGGGGCCTAAAGTGTGCCAAGAAAACATCCCCCACACCATTACACCACCACCACCAGCCTGCACAGTGGTAACAAGGCATGATGGATCCATGTTCTCATTCTGTTTACGCCAAATTCTGACTCTACCATCTGAATGTCTCAACAGAAATCGAGACTCATCAGACCAGGCAACATTTTTCCAGTCTTCAACTGTCCAATTTTGGTGAGCTTGTGCAAATTGTAGCCTCTTTTTCCTATTTGTAGTGGAGATGAGTGGTACCCGGTGGGGTCTTCTGCTGTTGTAGCCCATCCGCCTCAAGGTTGTATGTGTTGTGGCTTCACAAATGCTTTGCTGCATACCTCAGTTGTAACGAGTGGTTATTTCAGTCAAAGTTGCTCTTCTATCAGCTTGAATCAGTCGGCCCATTCTCCTCTGACCTCTAGCATCAACAAGGCATTTTCGCCCACAGGACTGCTCATGTGGAGAAGGTATGAGGGGGCAAATTGTGTCTGTGTGAGGCCGGTGACCCTGCAGCATATTTTCCCTTGTCGGGGTTGCTGTTACTGGGTGTACAGTGCAACATTAGAAAATATACAGTTAATACAAGTCCTACATCCTAGATTCGTGAGCTAATAATTGTAGACAATATATAGTCATAGTTAATAGCTCAGAGGAAAGGGACATAGGGGCAATCAATATAAACAACACGAGTACTAGCAATATCAAAATATAAAACTCGGCAAGACCATGGATATGCTGCATGCTACTAATTACGTTTCCTATGTACGTATGTATGCATGCATGTATGTATGTATGTATTGTCATTCTGCAAAAAAAATAAAAAATGTAACGAACTTGTTCTGGTGCAGCACACATACAACCATATATAAAAACAGAGACTGCCCCATTGTTGACTGTGCGCTAGAACGTCGCTGTCCCCTGAAATAGTGTTGTGTGTGGAGTTAACGCCACCCTTTTCAACTAATTATTTTGCACGTCGCAAACCGTTTATTTGCAAGGCTACAAAAATAGCAGGAATCACGCATAAGTTCAGCCGCTCCCGCCATTATGTTGCTTGCATACAATTAAAGTGTGAAAAGCGCAGAATTCATTGCGCCGTGCAAAACGGGGTTTTGAACAAGGCAAATACTGCGCATTTTTGCATGAGAGCCATGTGTGCTGTGCAAACCCCTCTGCGTGGTGCGCAAACCCTACAAATATCTAGCTCATGGTCACTTTACAGCTGTCCATATTATGAAGACATGTGCAATAGTCATTCAGTACACTGCCTTGGCTATAGAAATCCCCCATTTCATTTTTTGCTGATATAAACATGCAATAGATAGGAGAGAGAGCAGAATTACAATTGTATAGTAGTTATATCCCTATATTATCTAATTATTTCAGAATTTTTATCACATACTTAAAATATATATATATATATATATTCTCAATATTTCCATTGATTTCAAAACAATCTTTTCTTAATGGAAAAAATAGGCATTTCATAGAAGATACAGTTGGTTACATTTCTACTGTTTTTTTCAATCTCATCATAATTATGTATTGGTAAATAACCTAATTACATTCCAATAGCTGAATATATAGCATCATTTCAAAGAGCTTTTTCATTTTTTTCTCATTTTTATTTTTTGCAGACTATTGACTTACCCAAGCTTTGCTGATGGTTCATTCTTCTACTATTCCAGAGCCTCATTAGGAGCCCTATTATTAGCATTAATGATATTCCCTTTTCATTAGTCACCTTTATTCATTTAAAAGTATCCCTCTTCTTGCACAAATGCTACATTTGAATAGGGAACATGGTGTGTACAAGTATATTTCTGTGTACTGTACAGGGCATGGTGTGCCCATTCCAACTCATTATTGTGAGTGTCCGTTTCCTTCTTATACTTCAACTTGTAGTTGCATAGGCCTTTGTCCAATATTTTCACATGGAAGCCATAGCTATTTCAATGTTTCATTGCATTGCAATTTCTGCTCATTAGTTGCTTCATTTCTTCATCAAGGGATTTTTTTTCATTCCATCCTCAGTAGAGGTCTTGGGTCCTCTAACTCAACTCTTCACTTGGGACCCTAATTTTCATATTAGGTTCTCGTATACTACTCAGTGCCTTTATGCTTATAGACATGTAAGAATTGTAGAGCTTAGAAGTTTATTTTATCTTTGTCTCAATGGGAATCAAGAGCCATCAAATTGCATAAATTTACTCCTAATTGCAGATTTCTTTGTACTGTTTATGCTTTTGATCTATCTACCATTTCTTTCAGAGGCATATATGATACTAACCTTAATATTTTCATGATGCCAGCATGCAATGTGAATCAGTGTTTTGCATTTTGCATCAGTGTGTTCTGTAGCACTCATCTAAAGTGGGGAGGATACACATTGTTTTATTTTGATCCTTTGCTAAAATAAGGATCTTCCACAGACACAAGTCTTTGGCTTTCCTCCAACTTGCAAACATCTTGATTTAATCATGGTGTCTTCCTGGACATTTTGTGTCTCTTGGGATCTTGTAATGCTGTTTAGGATTCCCATGGTCCAGCAGTGAACAATCCTTCTTGCAAAATGACTAGCACATTTCAGTTTTTATATCTTTGTCTATACTTGTCTGCACCAATACATTTATTATTTTATTGATCCCATTTTTTTAACTCTGGTCCCATCTTTCCTCTTGATTGTCATTGTATTAGTTTTATTTTTCCCTGACTAGTAGTATTTGTTTGACTTTCTGCTATAAAGAACCAAGTTGCCATACGTGAGTGCAACTCACTGCTATTTATCAGTTTTAGCTATGGTGAGCTGATCTAGTTGATCATAATGCAACTGCCAATTGAAACAGAATTAGAATGGATATACATAGCCTGTAAGAATTTGAAGAAGGGGCAGGTAATTCAATTTGCAAAATACCACATTTCTACTGCAGCAGAGGATTAATTAAGAGATGGTCTTTCATTCCACTGAAATGATGCAAATCATTGTCTGATACCCCATCACCTTAAGTTAAATAAGCTCTTTGTGACTGCAAGACACCGAAGAACAATGATTGGTTCAATGATAAATTATGTTGTTGTATGGCGACATTTTAAAACAGGGCGTAATTATTTCAAAATATGGTACAAACAAAAGTATCATGATATCATGTTTGTTTATTTATTGATTTATACCTTACCCTTTATGAAGAAAAAATCCACCATAGTATTATTAAAATTCAAATGAAAGTGCTGCACACAAATGCCAAATGTCAAATGGGTCCTGTATATAATTCAAAGAAACAGGAAAATACCTAAAAATAAGTACTGCCCAATAAGCCAGTATTGGAAACTTATACTAAACTGACAGTTTTTTTTTTTTTTTTACAAAATCTGCATTATAGTAATATCCAAATGAAAATGTAGAAAAGTGGTCATTTTAGATTTTATTAAAACCGATACACTGAATTCAGTTACAAAGACAGTTTTTTTTTAAGTTGATACAAATGTCTTAGTCACTTGAAAAATATATTAAGAACAAAACATATATATATATATATATATCATGACAATATTATTACTCCAGCTGAATTATACCCCAGCAAAAAGGAGCATATAAGCAGTATTAACCTTTAAATTTGTGCTTAATGTTTGAAAGGAAATTAAATGATTTAGATCTGCTATAAAAGCCTAAGTATACAAATGACTTAATTAAAAAGCTAGGCCACCATTTTATGCTTAGGGCAAGTAATTCATCATTAAGATTTGATTCCTCTTGCATATCAATACGATACTAGACTTCTGACAGAATTCTACAATTCTACAAGAATATACTTGTATATTCTAATAACATTTGCAACCTAAACCTAATTGCATGCAGTAGACAGGAACATAGAGCACATTTAATCAGCACAAAGTACAATACAATATGAATTTCTACATTGTAAACTCACTATAGCCATACAAATCAATTAGAATAATGAGAGTAACACATTATATCTGAAACTGATGAAGAAGTGGAGAACATTCTTGCAAAATATTTCACAAAGTGTCTCTGACTTAAATAAATCCCACATAAATGGAACAACACAACCATCATTCTCCTTCAGAAGAAAGTAGACAAAGAAAATCTACAGAATTTTAGGTCCTAATAATCCAATCCCACATGCTGTATTAATTTTTGTACATTTTGTATTTTATTTTGTATAAATAACTTACAGCACGGAGTACACGAATTACTGTGCCGTCGCAGTTTTCATTAAACACAGTACCGTGATCCCGGGTATTTCACGTTTTCAATCCCGGTATTTCTGGGACTTGAAAATGTTGAGGGATCCCCCGATTCCCTAGGTCCAATGGCATCTTGTGGTCATTACCTTGCTAGCCAACTTAGCAGTGAGCTCTGTAAGTTGTTTTTTTGTGCTACTACAGTGAGGGAAAAAAGTATTTGATCCCCTGCTGATTTTGTACGTTTGCCTACTGACAAAGAAATGATCAGTCAGAGACAGAATAACAACAAAAAAATCCAGAAAAACGCATTTCAAAAAAGTTATAAATTGATTTGCATGTTAATGAGGGAAATAAGTATTTGATCCCCTATCAATCAGCAAGATTTCTGGCTCCCAGGTGTCTTTTATACAGGTAACGAGCTGAGATTAGGAGCACTCTCTTAAAGTATAATAGACACCTGTCCACAGAAGGAATCAATCAATCATATTCCAAACTCTCCACCATGGCCAAGACCAAAGAGCTGTCCAAGGATGTCAGGGACAAGATTGTAGACCTAGACAAGGCTGGAATGGGATACAAGACCATCGCCAAGCAGCTTGGTGAGAAGGTGACAACAGTTGGTGCGATTATTTGCAAATGGAAGAAACACAAAATAACTGTCAGTCTCCCTCGGTCTGGGGCTCCATGATCTCCAAGATCTCACCTTGTGGAGTTTCAATGATCATGAGAACGGTGAGGAATCAGCCCAGAACTACACGGGAGGATCTTGTTAATTATCTCAAGGCAGCTGGGACCATAGTCACCAAGAAAACAATTGGTAACACACTACGCCGTGAAGGACTGAAATCCTGCAGTGCCCGCAAGGTCCCCCTGCTCAAGAAAGCACATGTACAGGCCCGTCTGAAGTTTGCCAATGAACATCTGAATGATTCAGAGGAGAACTGGGTGAAAATGTTGTGGTCAGATGAGACCAAATTCGAGCTCTTTGGCATCAACTCAACTCGCCATGTTTGGAGGAGGAGGAATGCTGCCTATGACCCCAAGAACACCATCCCCACCGTCAAACATGGAGGTGGAAACTTTGGGGGTGTTTTTCTGCTAAGGGGACAGGACAACTGCACCGCATCAAAGGGACGATGGACGGGGCCATGTACCATCAAATCTTGGGTGAGAACCTCCTTCCCTCAGCCAGGGCATTGAAAATGGGTCGTGGATGGGTATTCCAGCATGACAATGACCCAAAACACACAGCCAAGGCAACAAAGGAGTGGCTCAAGAAGAAGCACATTAAGGTCCTGGAGTGGCCTAGCCAGTCTCCAGACCTTAATCCCATAGAAAATCTGTGGAGGGAGCTGAAGGTTCGAGTTGCCAATCGTCAGCCTCGAAACCTTAATGACTTGGAGAGGATCTGCAAAGAGGAGTGGGACAAAATCCGTCCTGAGATGTGTGCAAATCTGGTGGTCAACTGCAAGAAACGTCTGACCTCTGTGATTGCCAATAAGGGTTTTGCCACCAAGTACTAAGTCGAAGGGGTCAAATACTTATTTCCCTCATTAACATGCAAATCAATTTATAATTTTCTGGATTTTTTTGTTGTTATTCTGTCTCTCACTGTTAAAATACACCTACCATTAAAATTATAGACTGATCATTTCTTTGTCAGTGGGCAAATGTGCAAAATCAGCAGGGGATCAAATACTTTTTTCCCTCACTGTATGATGCCAAGCTGACCCTTCAACAAAAGTCCAGGGGTTTAATCCTAGGTTTGAGGATTATGCTTATATTTTGTTACTCAGAACTACGCAATTATATGGGAAACAAATAATTATGTGTTGCATTGTATATATATATATATATATATATATACACTCACCTAAAGGATTATTAGGAACACCATACTAATACTGTGTTTGACCCCCTTTCGCCTTCAGAACTGCCTTAATTCTACGTGGCATTGATTCAACAAGGTGCTGAAAGCATTCTTTAGAAATGTTGGCCCATATATAGATAGGATAGCATCTTGCAGTTGATGGAGATTTGTGGGATGCACATCCAGGGCACGAAGCTCCCGTTCCACCACATCCCAAAGATGCTCTATTGGGTTGAGATCTGGTGACTGTGGGGGCCAGTTTAGTACAGTGAACTCATTGTCATGTTCAAGAAACCAATTTGAAATGATTGGACCTTTGTGACATGGTGCATTATCCTGCTGGAAGTAGCCATCAGAGGATGGGTACATGGTGGTCATAAAGGGATGGACATGGTCAGAAACAATGCTCAGGTAGGCCGTGGCATTTAAACGATGCCCAATTGGCACTAAGGGGCCTAAAGTGTGCCAAGAAAACATCCCCCACACCATTACACCACCACCACCACCAGCCTGCACAGTGGTAACAAGGCATGATGGATCCATGTTCTCATTCTGTTTACGCCAAATTCTGACTCTACCATCTGAATGTCTCAACAGAAATCGAGACTCATCAGACCAGGCAACATTTTTCCAGTCTTCAACTGTCCAATTTTGGTGAGCTTGTGCAAATTGTAGCCTCTTTTTCCTATTTGTAGTGGAGATGAGTGGTACCCGGTGGGGTCTTCTGCTGTTGTAGCCCATCCGCCTCAAGGTTGTACGTGTTGTGGCTTCACAAATGCTTTGCTGCATACCTCGGTTGTAACGAGTGGTTATTTCAGTCAAAGTTGCTCTTCTATCAGCTTGAATCAGTCGGCCCATTCTACTCTGACCTCTAGCATCAACAAGGCATTTTCGCCTACAGGACTGCCGCATACTGGATGTTTTTCCCTTTTCACACCATTCTTTGTAAACCCTAGAAATGGTTGTGCGTGAAAATCCCAGTAACTGAGCAGATTGTGAAATACACAGACCGGCCCGTCTGGCACCAACAACCATGCCACGCTCAAAATTGCTTAAATCACCTTTCTTTCCCATTCAGACATTCAGTTTGGAGTTCAGGAGATTGTCTTGACCAGGACCACACCCCTAAATGCATTGAAGCAACTGCCATGTGATTGGTTGGTTAGATAATTGCATTAATGAGAAATTGAACAGGTGTTCCTAATAATCCTTTAGGTGAGTGTATATATATATATATATATATATATATATAATCACCTGGATGTTAATACAGCTCTCTTACTTCTCAGCACTTACACGTAAACTATGTGTACTGATGTCCAATAACAGTTGTGAACCGACTGCACTACAGTGAGAAAAATAAATGCAAATATGTATTTCTCTCAGACCCTCAATAAGTGGATGTCAGAGGTGGTTCATTGATTGTACAGACCTTCTGGATTCAGCTTGGGAGGCTTTCCACCACAGGTGATGTGTTGTCAGCCATCATTGTGCAAAATGGGAAGCTCAAAGTGAAATCCAATTATACTCCAAAGTTGTAGTCAATACCTAGTTAGCAAAGAGGTGACAAATGGGCCAAAGAGTGCTCATTAGAATTGGACCACAGCACTTCTATTCAGTGTTCTCTGTGACACTGGTAAGGTGCTAACAGGGACACAAAAGTCAGCAAAAGAGGCCCAAATTAACCAGTGCAGTGAAATATGTCTATAAAGGACCACCTTTGGGGCTAGAATGAAGTCTTAACAGACAGCTGGTGGTCATTAGTACAGTTTTTCCTCTGTGTGACTAATAAGCAGGGAGAACTGTGGAGGTTACAGGAAATAGAACATACCGGTTTTAAATCGTATTTCTGGACCAAGGTATGACATTTTACAGACAAGCCTCATAACATTTCTGGGTACATACTCATGAATGTCAGCCTAAGAACTTCAGTTTATACAGTACTTTTATATTGTCTCGATTTTTTGATTTATTTTTCACCCAAATTTGCAGTTTAAGAATGTAATTTCAGTGAATTCATTTTCAGTAAATGTCAGAAAAAACCTTTAAAGATACTGTTATAGCAAATTCCATTTAGTTTTGTTTCTGTGAGATTTTCTTGTTGACACAGAGTTAGGTTGCAATAGGAAATCTATACCTATTATATATAACAACCAGTGAATTATAACCTGTTTGGGGACCTAGGTATATTTTTCTCCCAGAGATGACTGCACATACTATGTGTGTTGTAGTTTATTTTCTCTGACAGACTCTGTCCTGTAAACTAATTTTCACTTTTATATTTGAATGAATTAGCTTCATTAATATTAGCTAAATATATTCCAGTTATTTAACAACAAGGGTTTCAAAGTGCATGAACAGAACAGAACACTCCATATGAATAATTCAGATTAAGAAATGAAGTAAACATGACACCAGCTAATTACATTCCTGTGCAGTGCATTTTTGAAATGAACATAAGAATGTGTTTCAGATAAAACAAAATTTAATTAATATTTATTAATGCTGAAGTGGATCCCTTTTGTCTCCTTTGCTGTTTTTGTAGCTTTTTAGTATCTTTGACATGGTCTTCTAGCGTAAAGTAAGATTGGTAGATAGCATGGATCATTTTTAAAACAGGATCTTTGCTGTCTTATTTTTATTCTACAGTGCACAGTTCTTTGCACAATCAAAACATACATATACAAACTAGCTCTACTAAATTGAATATTAACTAAGTATTTGTGTTCCATTCAAATTGCTGGAGGGCTAATCCATCTCCCAGGCTCTCAAACACACATCAATTTATCTTTCCCTAAAGCCACTTAGTTTGACATCCAAATGGGTCTATTCTCTCAAACAAAACCTCCACATAGACCTCTCACTTACTGCAGCCCTGCCCTATATAGACAGTTTTTTTCTGCTCCGAAACGCGTGTATAAAATCAAAGCAACCCCAGTGCATTCTGTGAGTTGTAGTCTCAGACATCATTATAAGGGATACATACTACACAGTGTTCTTGGCCTGACCTATCTGCCCTAACAATTTTTAACCCTGATTGTTAATGTTTATAAAAAATGACAATACGACTGTATGACTGTATATATGTCAATATTTCCAGTTATTACACTATTACATTATAACTGTTATTCATCAAATTTAGGGAATTGTGTTTCAGCTTGATGTTCTCATGCAAGCAGCTGCAACAACAACAATAATTATATCTAATTAGTTATTGTTTATTGCTCCACTGTTCTTTTAAAACAGTTTTTGGTTTAATTCTGAATTACTTTTTGAAATATTAAGTCATTTACATGACAGGTAAAGTTCCAAGAATTGCTCTGCATGTCAATGTAGCTTTTATCCTTGCCCCATTCCCTCCCGCCTTTTTTTATCATATTCTATCAGAAGTCAAGTGAATTTTAGTTGCCTAGATATGAATAGTGTCTTTGCTCTGTGGAAATAAAAAATCTCACTTTAAAAAAGGAACAGAATACTGAAAAAGCTTAAACAGATGTTCACTTTTTCTATGCAGGATGTCAGTCAGGGACTGTGCCGTAAAGAATGCTTGAATGAGCTTGCATAACATTAGCCGGAAAACTATCATTAAAGCTTTCTTTGTAATTGTCAATGGCCTAGATGGGGCTTTCAGTCTCTTAATACCCATGAAGTTACGAGTGTGACAAAAAATTCCACTGCTGTTTCCAAGATGGTTTGCCAAGCACTGATAGCAGAGACAGATTCACATTCACATTCCAGGATTTATCACTACATAAAAATTCAGTAGAAGGAGAAAATGTATATAAGGCACACAAAGCCGAATAATGCATTACATAAGAATTGAACTTGGCTAAGCAAACATGTGAAAAAGCATCACTGAATGAACACTCTGTTATATGTGCATTTTTGTAGATTATTTTGTAGAGAATTTGTGAAATGTCCATATTTTAAGTATGAAACACGTTTTTCAAATTTGCCAAGAAATGCATACCAGTTATTTATATTATCACAAATTATACCAATAATAAATAAAATACAATAAAACTACTCAATGGCACAATAATTGGAAATTGAAATAATTACCTATACAAACATGTTCATGTAAACTAGATGTCAGTTTATAAAAAAAACTATGTAGGTGCTTCAGCAATCTTCATTCTAGATCTGCAGTCATGTTTAAGTTAAAATCTAATAATATGATTATAATACTTAAATATATGGAATATGATTTGTTAATTCTCTTAGTTTGGAAAGCATTTAAGTAAGATTGATTTACTTATTTTTATCCCCCAAACTATTTACCAATAGTATACCTTTATGTAACTACAAATATGAAAAAGAAAATGTGAGAAAATACATAAAAAGTACTGGCTGAATAAAAGTTTCAAAGCAGAGTTCTCTGGTGGTTTTTATTTACAGACTTGTCATCATCCATGAGCCTTATTTTTCATTTTAATGTCACATACACGCTATGTATATTAGTATGTGTTTGTTTCATTACTGCATAAAAGCCTTGCTGCTCAGCTTTATTATACAGACTGGAAATGAAATAAATAAAATAATTTGAAATAAAACATTTGAAAAGTAACACTATACAATAAATCAAGAGACATGAATTCACATCCCAAAAAACTTCAATTGTAAACACTGCACCTTGACACAATGTTGCAATGATTTTTATATTTAGAAAAAAGTGACACTTAGAAAAAAAAAGTGACAATGGATCATAAACAGATTACAAACAGGAGGAGGCCTGTCAGCTAATTTTAGTCCTTTCTTTGGTAGCATTTAATCAATCTTAGGATTCAAGAATAAGGTTTCTCCCCTTAAGAATTAACTTTGACACATTAAACAGTTCTTAATCCAATTGCTAGGAGGTTCTCCTTTAGAAAATGGAATTCAAATAGTCTGAACCACCAACTCTCAAGATGGTATTCAAATGCACAAATATATTGTCAATTTGTAGAACAGCATAATAATCTATTTTTACTCCTATTAATTCAAATTACTCATTCACTCTTCTCAATGTAAATAAATTACCACCGGTGAAGGGTATGTCTTGCTAGACATATGTAGATAACATTCACTTTTCTTCTGGTGCTTCATAATAAAACATCACTATCTTAAGTAGCTAGATGTATAAATTAAAGCTCAATCCAGGCTCCATTATATAAATTGGTAGAATGAATTGAATACCTCCTGACCAGGTGAATGTAATCGATTTGGACACTGAAAATCGGATGTGGGAATGAAAAAAGGAGCATATTGGGATGTAAATGAAGCATTCATGGTTTCTATTGGAGTGCATTTTCCCAGTGGAATTGTAGGGGCGGAAAAATACAAATCTTTGTTACAATAATCGCAACTACCATTCTGCTTCTTTAACATGGCTCAAAGGAGAATACATTTGACAACTGCGTACACTTCCCTTGCAAGTCCTTCTCAGAGATTTGAGAATAGTGCCTCATGTTCATACATCTTTCACCTCTGCAGTTTAAATCTGAGGTTACATTTTTTATGTGAAACTTTAACGAAAGCCTTCTTGAATTAAAAATATATCACATCATAAGCCCCACTGTGCTGCTGCTTGTTCAATGAACTCTACACTACTGCCCACCAGGAGATCGTGGGGAGCTGACAAAGTGTTGACCGGGGGAGGCTGGTTGTGGGGGGGTGTCCGATCGACCGCAGGGGAATTGCATATCATCGGCAAGTATTAATACTGTAAGGGCACCGGCGAGGGTTGGGATGGGCACTTGGCCATGAGGGCAGGGGCTTGAAGGCAACATCTAAGTTGATGGTATATAAACAAAAATCCATTTGGAAAAATACTGTAAAGCCCAGTCTATGTGTTTGTAATAAGAAGTGTGATTTAAGATCTTGTCATACTTTGGTCTATCTATAAGAAAAAAGATTGTTCAGAGAAAAATTGATTTTTAACACCTGTATAAAACACAGATTTGGTACAGTTAGCATTTTCTTTTAATATCTAGAACTAGTATATTTTATATTTGCAATATTATTGTAATTGTAGACCTCACAACTGTATTATATTATATGTCTGCTTTTTTAATATCTTGAGTCAGACAGTAGTACAATTACTATTGTAATTTCAACTTCTGTACTCCCAGTTGGACTTTGCTAATCTGTTTGAGGGAAGTTGTAGTCCCTAATTATTATGATATATTTTTTGCCACATGCATTTATGATTAATTTTACCATAAAACATGCCAATTTGTTCCATACTTTGCTGGCCTATAGCATTTTCCTATTTATAAACCCATCTGAATTTGTTTGGTCCAAATGAGTTTGGTCCATCTGCATTCTGGAGGCTTTGAATCTACTGGTTTGAATTGCTGTAACATTTTTCAATATACTGCTATTCCAATGACCAATAAATCCAGTGACTTGAAACACGTTTTAGTGACTTCTTAGATGCCAACGTGTTATTTGCTAATGCAGTAGCCACTCTGTTATGCCATTCAATTGATTTGAATGCAGATCTTCTTTTTAGTTCAAACAAAAACATCCCATGAGAAGAGAATCATGCTCTATTCATCCAAAGTGAAGGCCACACTTGTATTCCTTTGAAAAAATGTTTATTTATTTAACCGGAAATCAGTTTTTCTATGTAATAAGTTTTATGTTAGCTGTAACACTGCCCTGCACCTCTGCACTACTCAGCATGCCTGTTCCTGTTGAAATATTTTACATTATTGTAAAAACTGTATGGGGATAGTTATGTTTGACTGGCAATTAGTTTGTGTGGGTATTTTTGTCAAATTAGGTCCACAAGTCAAGGTCATCTTCACACGGTTGTCTAGATTCCTTTCCATGGATGCCAGAGCGTTAGTTACTAGAGTGGCAGAATGCTGGCAAATTACAAGCAGCTAATAAAAGCGGCATTGATTTCTTCTTCGCAGGCGGCTCTAGAGTGTGAGCTAAGAGTTCCCAGTGTGAATGTGGCCTTTGTTTACAGATGCTGGTCAATGGCGGGGTGCAAGTCCTTACAGAGATGGCTGTTTACTGGGATAGCACAATGGCAGACAACAAAATCGAACATCGCACTTTGTTTGTGAATGCCTCTATTACTTTCTGTAACATGTGGAGAAAAACAACTGGAGTGAAATGAGAAATAAGAGGTGTTTACTATATTAAAACAAAACCTGTTAGCTACACATTCATGATGTGCAACATTTTCTCTTTTCACTCGCCTCCAGGATCTTTTAAATTACAGAAAATGTTGACGTTACATATATCTGATATTTGTGCACCCCTTCAGTTCGCCTCATACCTACCACATCCTATCCCTTTTTATCAGAATCTGGCTGTGAATGCAGTGCATCCTTAATGAAGCTTTCATCTTGTATCAGTATCTGGCAATTAGGAAAGAGGTAGTTATGTAATGTGAAACAACAAATGCTCAAAGCAGTTTCTAGCAAATGCAGAGCATGTGATCTAGTTTCTTCTGGAAGTTTTCTGAACTGAATATTAATGTGCATATGCAAGACTAGGAAAAATATGCATCCTCTAAATTGCATTGCAATTAAACTAATCTAAATGTGTGCTCAGGCATATCTAAAGTACAAAATTACATCTAATTAAAAATATAATAATTATAATAATACAAAAAATGTATTTTAAATTATCTGTAAGGGTTTCACTCCTGAAAGCACTTTCTTTGAAAGAAAAAGGTGAGGGCATATTTTCTGTAAACTGTCTCTCTTGAAACTTGATATTGAATTAGTAGTATGAATTGAAGTGACTACCACACCGTGTATGCAATATAGATAATGTGAAAATTTCAAGGCACCATATGTCTTTAAATACATCTCAAAGCAAGTACATATTGATGCCTGCAAAGATATCACAGTGGGCAGTTTTAGTCATCTGTGCACGCCAGCCGTCTTTTACTGCAGAAATTGATTAAAGCATGTTCAAATAAGGACACATGCTGCTGAGCACGAGGCTCTTGTTTCATATAGGTTTACTAGAAAGCTGTCATCTGCTACAGTAGACAGCATATTGTAGGGGATGCTGAGGTCAAGCACACAGTGGAGAGAGAGACCACCCATAGATGCCAATAATGTGTGGTCAGGAAGTGGAGGTAATCAAAATATGTGCATACAGTCAAAGGCACAGTACTCATCCACCTCCATAACTACAAATAAGGTCAAAGCCATATTCTTATTTTTAATGAAAAGAGGACATCAACATGACATTAAAAACTGTAATATAGTATATGTAATAATGTAATGTATTTGTATAGGCAATTAAAGATTCTCATATTGTGTTTTAATGTATTCTTTTATTTGTTTGCGTCACATCTTTCATTCTGGGGTGGCCATAGTGCAGCAGATTTTCTAGCCATATCATACCCCATAGATCTTAAAGGAAGATATACTATAATATGGTTCATTGAAGCACTTGATTGGTTAAATAGATTGGTTAAAACTTGAGGCCCGAAAAGACTGTAGCCTGCCACACCTGACTTTTTGTGATTACTGTAGCGTAAGGTACACTTATAAATTTCAATTAAAGAAGTGAATTTATAGTATCACCTTATCACGAATCTTGTAGAACTCAATTTCTGTAATAATTGGACGCAGACACCAATTCCAAAGATATACATTGTCAAATTTATTCAAAACAAAGACTAAATGTAGCACTACACTAGTTTTTCCCTTTTGTATAATTAATTAAAATTCAACTCTAGATCAACAAATCAAAGACAAATCACTTCCGTGACCAAATCAAAGACCATGGGATCGCATATGATAACACAAATCGTTAAACAAAAAAGGTTATAAACACATTGACTACAATACCGGTTAGTAAGATGAAGGTGAGTCTCTCGTTAGTATTATTAGTCAGACATTAAATAACTACGCAGGTTAGTATTTATGTCAGGTAACTTCTCGTTATATATATATCAGTCTCATTTACGTTTAGGTGCCGAGAAAGATCCTATCATTACTTGTTACCACAATTTCCCTTAACTGATTATTATTCAATGATTAAGGATAGGCAGGGCCACCAATAATCTAATGTCTATTAACTTGTGTCAATTTCAGACTAAACAGTTAAACAGGAATGAGAAGATATTTCTCGGCGTTGACAGATTTTATTTCTAAAATTATCAACAAAACAGTTTAATGCAACACACATTTATATTTAAGAAAACTAAATGATATTACACATTCTAGAGTTATGAATCACAGATTAACATTTCTAATTGATTTCTCAAATGTCATGAATCATGAACTCCAAACTGTTAAACTTATCTGAACTTCGTCACAGAGAGGCCTCTCTGGCTTCGGGCTCAGATAACAGCACACGGCACGAGGTCCGTGTGGTTTGGAACAAAGGCAGTCCGGTTCGGCTTTGTTCAAGAACTTCCACTCAGTCGATGCACCTGGAAGTTGGGATTTCGCGAAAGTAGAGTCGTTTCCAAACAGATTTTCCACTGGTTTGAAGGCTCCAAGGTTGTGCACAAAATCTTCTTTGTAAGCAGGGGTTCCACCGAAGTTACTTGAAGACGAAGTCTTTGAGGAAAGCAGGGCCCTGTTTGTTCCAAGGGTCAAGTTTCTTAAGACTCAAATAGCTATTTAAATGACTGACACTTTCGTATACAGTCAATTGTCCAGCTGTAAAACTCCACTGATCAGGTGGGCACAGGCGGGCAGCACAGTCTGTAAAGTTCTTTATTTAATAAAGTCCTTTAAAATAATTCTTCGTACGGCTCAATCTCCTTCTCCCAGTTTAACTCTTCTGTTGCCGGCAAAGACTTGGTTGGTTTCTGGTTCCGGTTCTGGCAACAGAGCTACAGGTTGAGCTGTGGCAGCGAGTTTCTGGTTCAGGTGAAAGAGAGAGAGAGAAAGAAAGACTGTCCGCTGTTCCTTATAGTCTGTCAGATCAATAGGTGATTGGTCCCTGAGTTCTTGAGATTGGATTTCGGTTTCAGCCCCCAGTGTCCTATTGGAGGGGGGCTTGATTTATGACTGATGTCAATCCATGCCATCTTTTGGAAATGCCGGTTGGCCTGGGTTCGTAGCTCTATGTCGGGATTTCGGCTCTCATCCACTTCAAAGAGTTTTTATCACCTACAGGCCCCTTTCTCCAGACATCTCATAGCAGAATTCCAAACTATTTGGCCTCTTCTCGGTGCCATCCTCCCCAAAACTGTCACTTTGATGCAAACCAGTTCCAAGCTGATGAGCCAAGGAAATCTGATAACTTTGGGGGGAGAGAGGTCTTCTTTAGATTAGTGCTTCAGCTCAGAGCCCAAATGCTCTTATCCAAATACACCAAACATAACGCTACATTACCTAAATAATTGTAAATTACATCATTAAAATATCAGAATAATAAAGGTTCTATAATGATGTAGAACAGATATGGCAGGGTTCGTAAGCTGGAAAAAGCAGATTTTATTTTTTAGTTTTCTGTACGAAGTCTGCTTACAAATTATAGGCATTTAGCCGGAGTTATCGATAAAAAGGGATGAGATTAAAAAGGTGAAAAAACTGCCGTGGGTCACTATAGGATTTAATAAAAGGCTGTTCTGGAATCATTGTATGACATTAAGAAATAGCCTATTTAAATCAAATGAGACAGTAAGTGACCGCATTGTCTCTGGTGACGAGAAGTGCGTGATGAAAAGTGTGTGACCATTGTTATGTCACGACTTCAGTGAGGGGAAACTTTATATGAAAAACATATTCCAAGTAATCAGGATCCAAACATTATATAATTGTAACCCTCACACCCCAGATTAATCACAGCTGATGTCATGAAAACTGTGAAATCTGCATCAAAGCTGTTTATAGAGAATTTGACTGACAGTTCAAACCGTAAAGAAGTCTCTGAAGTGAATGTTGGGTTTGTTGCAGACCAATTGCTCAAGGACTTAAAGTCCAAGAAGAAAATCTCCCTAAAAATGTTTTTGACCCAATTATTTATTCACCAATTTTTCAGTTTTCTTCTCAATTTGTAAATATGTTTTTCAGTAGAGCTTTCATCAAATTTTTTGGTTAGTGTTTTATTTTCTATTACTATTATTGCAGACATTTAACAGAGGGGGAAATACATTATTTTGTGTCAAAGTTTTTACTATGATTGGATCCTACTGACAGCTAAAAGTAGGTGTAAAACACTTTATAACAAACTCCTACCTCCTACTCTGAGGGAGGAGTAATTTTACTCACAGACTAACTTTCAGCATGATTCCTATAGGAGTTATTCTGAGATGTTTTATGAATACAGGCACAGATGTCAGTGTTAGACTTTCATGCACTGTGTAAGAGCATGGAGCCAGAAAGACAGTTTGAGTCATTGAAGCAGTGCTGCTGGGGTTTGGGTTATTGTATATATATATATATATATATATATATATATAATTTAAATTATTTATAATTTGTTTACAGTTTCTCCATTATTTACTGTTTGTAAATAAACGTTAAATGTATCGTTTGATAGTGCCAGCATTCTTATTTCTAAGGGTAACTCTAAAGCTAGCTGCCCTAACCTGACTTGCAAAGAGATGTAGGCTATACTGACCAATAGGAAAATGGTTATTAAAACATCTGGACATTATTACAAATTGGGAATATACCTGCTTGCATAACGTAATCCATTCCTTTTATAAAACTATAATGGGTGATTGGAGAGTAGAATTACATCTGCATCTTGATTCACCTTCACTGACTGAGTTGGTAGGGTACACATCAGTGATGGCAGAAATGTACTAATGTATGCTAATACCCTTATATAAAATCTTAACCTGGCAAACACTGTATTAAACACTTTTGGAATTGAATTATGAATTATTTGAAGAGGGATATGTACCAAACCTAAGCTGAATCATTTAATGTGTTGAACCATCATAATTACATTGAAAAATTCCATCTTACATCGATTAAGGATGGCCCCCTTAAAAGGGGTCTGTGCCCCTCCTCGGCCACTACATTCAAAATGTTCTGGACACGCCACTGAGGACAAGTCTGGGTAAATCTAATGGAAGTCTGGAAAAAGTCTGGAATTTTGATGTTGAAAAAGTGTAAGAACCCTGAGATGAGCAACTCCAGGCCTTGAACGTCTGGAGCGCATCTTTTCATCATGCACATTTCATCACCAGTGTCAGTTCATCACCATTTTGCATATTCATCAGCAATATGCATATTCAGTTACAAATTACACACAGTCTGTCTCTCTTGATTTAGATTGAATAATCCTTAATGTCCTACGATTCCAAAACAGACTTTTAGACCGGCAGTTGTAGTCGGTTTTTCAATGTACATATTCAATTCAGTAAATAAATACGGAGGGTAATTAATACATAACGAAATACATAGGCCTACATGAATGAATAAAATCTGAAATAAATACATAGATAATATATATACAGCTCTGGAAAACATTAAGAGACCACTTAACATTGATTTCTGAACTTGGAGTGGTCTCTTAATATTTTCCAGAGCTGTATATATTTTGGAATCATTACATTTTTTATTCATCTATGTATTTATTTATTTCGTTGTTGTATATATTGGAACAACGGAATAAATAACTACATAGATGAATGCGATGTTGGATATATATGAAATAGAGCATTTAACAATACTGAAACCATCGGTTAAAGTAAGAATATTGAAGTGTAATTCAAAAAGATACCCAAAAGAGCAGTTTATTCACACAATAGAATACAATGAATAAATAGGTCAGTTAAAAGGAGCAGAAAATAACATTAAAAACAGTTTAACACTACCATAGCCGCTGTGCAGCTTTTGCAATTTAAAAGTAAATATCTCTGCATATGTGATGTTCTTCCTCATATCCGAACTCAATCCTGATCACATTGCAAACCCATGTCTCTGGATTAATGCCTTGATCAGTCACCTGTTTGATCATGAATGTGGATTGTTTTGTATCAGTGTAGGCCAGGGTACTATGGTGTTGAAAAGCACGTTTTCTGCATTGATACACAGTTGTGATAGACGAAGCCATTTCAAAGTGCTTTTGTTGAATATTTTGCCTACATATGTGCATACCAATGTATACTACAGATTACATTGTTTATTTTGCGAAAAATATATTTTTTTTCTTCTTTATGTATATGTGCACATTTTGATAAACAATTGAAGAATCGCAGGTGATCTAGCTCATCTGTCTGTCCTCTGATCAGCTCAGCAAGTTTATAACTTTCCTTTTGAATTAAATATTTTGTATTGGTGTCGGGCTGGCGACAGGCTTAATTCCCAGCTAACACACAACGTTGCCACAGCTGGGTTGCTGGTGTGGCATTTAGATTGCTGCGGGCACTACAATTCAGCATCTATACAGGACTGAAGGTGCCCCTCGCCCTTCATCCAGCTGTCCCCAGGACACGGAATAAAGACACTGCCAGGCTAACACAAACAGCCCTGTTGAAAAGCACATTCCCTTTAAAATCGAAAGACAGCCATTACCGAATGGGAAGAGCCTTCTGAACTGCCAATCATTGAAAGCATGTACAAAAGCTGCCCAATAGGGGCCCTGCTGGCAGAAGGAAGACCCACCCCCGGCGTCTGTGAAAAGTCTTCTCCTGACGTAGCTCCCTGCCATTTCTTCTTTCACCTGCCTGTGAATGTGCTTATTCTTTCGCTCGCGATTGCTTAAAGCTTGAGAAGTGTGCTCACCTACTCTTAGGCGTGCTGTTAAATTTTTTCCTATTCTCTTCGGAGTATCCTTGCAATTTTTGTCTCTTCGGAGCTCAGACTACTGTCTTTTTCATTATATTATTTGCTTCTCTTCGGAGGTAAGTGTGCATTAGGAGTCTCGATCAGAGCCAGCCTCAACCCCTCCACGGAGATCTACTGTACGGATTTTACTTTCTTTTACCATTATTATGTTTACAGATTCGAGTGCTATAGGAGAGGACAGCAGCCTCCCCATGTCTGGTCGGCGACCACCCCGCTCTATCCTCTGGATTCTCTCGACATCTGTCAGCGGACTTTAAACCATTCAGTACATCCAGAGCAACGCTTGAGGAATACCTTGTCAACCTTGATCACATCGATCTTGACGAACTGTCGATCCCTCGACTCTCTTGTCGATCCCTCGACTCTCTTGTCGATATCGACCTACCCTGTCAATTCCTCAACCCTTCTGCTTCCCATGTTGACCTCGACCGACCTAGTCAACCTTCGAGTTCCCTCGATGTCTCGACAACACAACCTGCTCTTGACCTCTGGACGCCCGTGTTGACCACTCGGACCTCGACATCGACAACCTCGACTTAAACATTGAGGGGGACAGTATCAGTGCTGAGGAGTTTGGCGAAGTCCATCTGACACAAGAGCTGTTGCTATACCTAGAGACTCTGAACGAGGGAGACATAGACACAGATCTGCTGACCGGGATGAAGCCAAAGTGGGCTTTCCATCGTTGTTCCGGATGTCAGGGCAAGCTGCCCTCGGATGATGGACATGACTTATGTGTGCGCCGTCTGGGGGAGGAGCATGCCCAGAACGCATTGACGGGAGAAAGGGGCTGCGTTCACTGTGCGGCATTCCCAGACGAATGTCCCAGAGAGCGCCAGGCACTCTGCTCTGTGAACTTCACATCGCAGGAAGCAGGAAGCGGACGACATCACGTCTCTAATCAGAACAGTGCGGGAACTGTCGCACTGTCAGAGCACTTCCATAGAGTATGGAGTTTAAAGCCCTGATGCGACGTGCGGCTCTGGCGGTGGATATTGCCTGGTGCCCCCAGGAAGAAATTCAGAAAAATGTATTAGTGAGAGAGAGGACTGCTAAGGCTGCGGAGACCCTCCCTTTCCTTGAAGATTACGTGGACATTGTACAATCCATGTGGAGCCAGACGGTATCTGCTCCTACGACTTCTAGGCAGGCGGATGCCATGTACAGAGCTGAGATGAAAGGAGATGTATATTGGGCAAAGAACTGCTCTGCCCTAATAAGCAATGCAGAACAACGGACGCTATGCTGAAAAAGCCATATTCAGCAGAGACTTCAGCGATCCAGGCTAATAATGTACAGGCCATTTTAATCCTGTATCTGAGTTACTTGATGGGATGTTTGAGGGAGAACCAGTCTATGGTGGATGTAGAGGAGATGGAGCTAGTCAATGCCTACATGACTGACTTGCTGCAAGAAGAGGCAAAGTCAGCTATGGTTGACACAGGCGAAGCTCCAGGACAAGGAGAAGTCCGTCCTCCTCGATGTTCCCATCACCCTGGGCCAGACGTTCCGAGAGACGGTGGACCTCTCTATTGGTAAAGGCAAAGGATACAGAGTCAACATATGCTGATCTCCAGCAGGTTAGGCGGCCTCTGTAGCAGCGCCTATGGGGATCCCAGCAATCCAACAGGCCGTGGCAGAGGCAGGGGAGGCCTCAACCCAGGCTGCAAGAATCTAGTGGCTCACAGCCTGAGCAATGTCACAGAAGCCAGCTTTAACCGAGAGGGAATGGTAGGCTCTCCAGCTGGAAGCCAAAGGGCAAGACGGTCGCCAACACCCCCGCAACAGACCAACCGGACTCAACCAATGGCATGCCTGTACCCACGGATATGCCCTCCAATTCCACTCTGCTACCCCCCCCCTTCAGAGGGGTGTTGCCCACTACTGTCTGATGTCCCGAAAGGGCTCAAGCTCTCTCTCAGGAGATCGCGGTGATGTGGGAGAAACGAGCGATACAACTATTGGCCAACGAAGACTCTTGAGCAGGATTCTACTCGGGGTACTTCCTGGTGCCAAGGATGGACGGGGGCTTCCGGCCCATTCTTGATCCGAGGGGCCTCAACATGTTTCTGAAGAAAAGACCATTACTGCATGTTGACTGTGCAGCGTATCCTCCAGTCTGTCCAGCCAGGCAATAGACCTCAGGGACACTTACTTCCACATCCCCATCCTCCCGGTGCACAGGAAATATCTGCGCTTCGCCTTCCAGATCCAGGCATACGAGTTCAATGTGCTGCCGTTCGGCCTTTCCCTGGCTCCCTACACATTCTCGAAGTGCATGGATGCAGCCTTGGCCCCCCTCAGGACAAAGGGGATAAGGATCCTGAACTACCTGGACGACTGGCTGGTGTGCACGGACTCCAGGCTTCAGGCGGAAGAACATACAGCAGAGGTCATATGTCACATGACTGCACTGGGTCTTGCAGTTCACATAGAGAATAGCTTCCTTGAACCCGCACAGATGGTGGGCTTCTTGGGAATTAAACTCTCGAGTCGTTGGAGAAATGCCTGCCGTCAATCAAAAGTCCATCGACTCTCCAGCTAGTCAAATTTCAAAAACTGTTCGGGTTGATGGCGGCTGCCTTGAATATTCTTCCCCTGGGCCTGCTGCGCATGTGCCTATTGCAATGCTGGGTAAACGCCCACAAGCTATACCCAGCGAGACACAAACACCACCCACTGACAGTGACCGCAGCAAGCTGGCAGGCACTGTCCTGGTGGAGAAACCGGAACAATCTGTGCCCCTCTTGGATGCCTGCACAGACAGGAAGTCATCACCACAGACACCTCCAGAACATTGTCTCCCCAGGAGTGCATTTCCTGGCGGTCCAGTTACTGAAGGGTGCGAGACTCTTGAGACCACCGATAAAGGAGACAATCAGCCTGGGACTCGCTCAAGGTAGCTTTTCTTGTAGTGATAACATCGGCAAGGAGAATTAGTGAAATTCATGCCTTGTCTGTGGATAAAGCCTGTCTGCTCTTCTCGGGAAGCAACGACAGAGATACTCTCAGGACGAACCCGGCCGTCCTGCCCAAGGTTGTGTCGGCGTTCCACATAAACCAGCCTGTTGTACTGGAGTCTTTCCATCCCCCTCCACATTAATCGGATGAGGACCGCAGACTATATACATTCTGCCCTGTCTGGGCTTTGAGGTGCTATATGCAGAGGACTGCACAGAGCCGCAAATCCGACCAGCTGTTTGTCTGCTACGGTTCCACCACCAGAGGGAGGGAGGTTTCAAAATAGCAACTGGAGCACTGGTTGGCAGACGCGATCCGGCTCACCTATGAGACCTATGCAAATCAGTGATGAACTGACACTGGTGCTGAACTGTACCCCGTGATGTGTGTGTGATGAAAAGACATAGACCCTTGAAGGTCGCAGTATCTTCTGGTTTCTGCCCCATGCCATTCATCTGTAATTTGCAAAATCAGAAAAAAGGTATTACATCTCTATAGACAGACAGCCTTTGATGCTGCACTGTTCAGCATGGGACTTTGCCTGATTGAGTCTGAGTTGTCTCATGCTGCGTATAAAGAATATAGTCTATCGTAAAATACATAGATGAGAGAATAAGACCTAGACCGAGACATCACAGATAGTAAACTTACGTAAACATAATAATTTTTTTTTTTTTTTTCAGAAAGAACTTTATAATTCATGCTAATAGTTGGAAATAATAATTCCTAGGGTCCAGGTTCCAACATTGTCATGTTGGCATACATTTTAGCCCTTTTTCTACATTAGGAAATCTTAGCTCTGTTTAATTTACCAAGGACTGGATAATCAACTTCATGAATGCTTCATTAAACTTTATGAATGCTTAAGGTAGAATATTTATGGTTGTGAGAGTTTAAACAGAGTTTAGGGCAATAAACATATATTAGTGGTTACTATACAACGGGTACTGTACTATACAGCATATGTTTGTGTTTAATGTTATTGAAATAGATTAGATTCAAGAAATGCCATATTTATGATACACATAAATGGCCAATTTTGAGTATAAACAACATCTTTATAGTTATCACCCAAGTAGAGAATTATTTTTCTAGTTGTTTGTTTGCCTTTAATTTAGTCATAGAGGCAAGCGTTGTTGTAGTCTACATAATCAGCAGAATAATTAGCAATCATTAAAGTCATCCAATTACTTTTTCATGCTATTTAGTGAATTGATCATTCCATTAATTCAAATTACATTTTAGTTGATTAATAAACAGGATTCCCATGTGGTTATTGGTGTTTATTTAAGCCATAAAGTTCAATTCATTAGTTAAGAATTTGTAATGGAATGATTAATCTCTGATGTATATGAGCCAAACACACCAGAGTTGTACCACGTTTATGTAGGAGTTCCTGTTGCACATTTGATTTGGTTGACATTTTTAAATTTTAAAGTTGGTTGTACACATTGGACTACCATTCCACATCTGAGTGGGGGTGTGTATGTTTCCCTCTCTGATGATTCGATACACATCTAGATACACTGATTTAATATGATTCGATTCAGATTTGAGTCGATTCGATTCGATACAATGTGATTTGGTTCAATTCAAAGTGGTTGGATTTAGAAATACATTTTAAATAATTAAAGTCACATAAGGTACTGTCCAACTAAGGGTCAGAAATGTACAAGCTGGCTATTTCCCATTCCCAATTATTATTGCAGCCAAGTTAACACATAGCAAAGTACAAGTGTACAATTTTATATTTTTAGGTTCTCAAAGGAAAAAAAAATACTGTAGGACTTAGATTCAATATTTTTTGGTAGTGAATAGCAGACGCTGTTAAAAAAAAAAGATCAAAAGCAAAATAGATACAAATTAATGCCAGATCACAGTGGTATTTCTGCTATAAGCATGAAAATAAGAGATGCGCCTGTCCATTTTGAGCCTTTTTGCCCAAGTTCTCAGTCAGTCTGTTTACAGTGATTCCAGTATAGAGACACAGTGTGAGCCGAGGATTTATACTGCATTGTTTTTGTTTGTTTTATTCCCAGTCACAAAATGCAAATTTGTAAAGTTGATTTATGTTGCAAATGGTTATTTAGTCCGCAATACATCCTTATTAAGATTTAAAGGCTAGCTTAGACTTGTTTTTGGCAACACCATCCCATTTTATTGTAAACCCGCCTTGTACGTCTTCATCGGCCAATCATACACATACAAAGCAAGACAGACGGGTGTCCTTGATCTGCACAAATCACATGACTTGTGAGTGAAAAAATACAGATTATGATCTGTAATTGCAATATTGGTTTGTTGGGCAGTTTGTGACGAGCAGATCGATATTTAACCGGTTTGCTAATAAATATGGACTGGATTGGGGAATTTGATCAGTGCAGTCGTATCTCAAACAGCTGGACCGACGCATCGATTCGAATTGGTGAATCGCTACACCCCTACGTATGAGAGAACTTTTTTCATCAGTGTCTATAGTGTATTTCTATATGTATATTTTCTGGGGAACACAGGAAAGAAGCACAAACAATTCTGTGCTCTCCCCCAGTCAGTATATAATTTTGGTAACACTTTACACTTTAAATTAAGTGGGCATTTTAATGGTGTAATTATAAAGTAATTATTAATGTACATAAAGTATATTTAGAATGTAATAACAGTAGGTTGGAAATGCATCCCTGGTTATCTGAAAAAGAGAATATGACCCAAAGGGTGCAAGGTCACGTGTGAGCCTTGGCTCTGGCAAAAAGAGGCAGTCTATGCACTATACTAGTTAAAGCAGGCAGAGTGTGCCTGAATTACAGCGCACAGCAACCTATCGGCAACTTTATTCGAAAAATAATAATGAGTTTCCCACCATAACGTGCAATGTCCCATACCCCTTTGGGTAGTATTCTCTACTTGAAAGAAAACACATAGTTACAATGTAGAATGTTGTGTATAATTATATGTTTTGTAATTATACCTGCAGATATGTTAGACATTAAGCCATAAGTAAATAAACATTGTAAGTCTGCAACAATACTGTAAATACACTGCAAGTGATTTTAGTACCTACATCCCAAAATCTCTTGATTGATGATCCTTATTTTTACAATGACAAATGAGGGCACACTCCACCCACCCCCTCCCTCCTCGCATACAAAGAAAACTTTTAGTAAATAAGCAGAATTGCACCATTCAGTTAAAATGTTGATTAAAAGACTGGGATATCATGCTGTTTTCTTAATGAGTAAAAGGTCACCTTTATAGTATCCAATTAAAACAACATCTCAGAAATATTTGACAGGACATTAAATATGCTGTTTTCCAATTTGTAATTGTTTTAATTAATTCATGTAACTTTGACTAATAACATAGTTTTTATATATGGATACATTTGAGGGGGCTTTAAATGAAACGACTGGTTAAAAAAGATAACAAATAACAACCTTTCTCCTTTTGATTTGTGCATCTTATTAAATTAAATAAAGAATGAAATGAGCTTTGAATATTCAGAAGAACATAAACACATGGATTGCAGACCTTTAAATAATTTCAATTACTGTGATTCAGTATTTCCTTATATATCTCATTACATGACATTCCTCAACATCTAAAGCTTCATGTGGAGTAGACTAATTAAGCACTTTAATTAACAAACTTACGAGAATAATATCACTTTTATCAAATACATAGCTTACAAATTCTAAATAGATTATGAAAAAGGAATGCTAACATAATTATGCGACATTAAAATATAGTACAGGGAGAATGGTATCAAAACTTCCAAACATATATATGTATATATAAACAGGTTGGGTTACAGTGCAAAGTTTGGTTTTAATGCTCAAAATAAAAGGCTATACAAAAGCCTAAACTAACCACAGGTAACAGCCACTCTCAAGATGGAAACCAGGGGCAATGGTGGATGGCCATGCCATGACCACCCCCCCCACACACACACACACACACATCCCCTGGGAACAGGCAAGGAGGCGCAAGAGCTTGGGGTCCGGCAACAGGGGACGAACAGGGAAGCAGGGGCAGAAGCTGGGGATGTGGCAGAACCCCCCCATGGAATTGTGTAGGACTCTCTTGTCCTGTCAGGGCCTCTTCTGGGTCAGTCACTGGCTCCTCTTCTTCAGACTCTGAAGATGTAAGTGATCCCCCAAAGCACACAGCCAAAACTACACTGGAGTGTCTAAGGAACAAGAAGGTAAATGTCCTTTGACATTCTGAGTGGCCCAGTCAGAGCCTCGACATAAATCCAGTACAGAATGTATGACTTGACTAGAAGATTGTGGTCTCTGAGAAAGGAAATTAACAGAGCTTGAACAGTTTTGTAAAGAGGAATGGTTAAATATCGCCACCTATTCCAACAGCTGTAATTGCTACTGAAGTGCTTCCACCAAGTATATATCCAATGATAATATTTCAGTTTTGTATTTTTAATATATATATATATATATATATATTCACAATTTAAACTTTTTCCCCTTAACAGTGTGGTGTATAGTGAGTAGATATGTGGATAAAATCCAAATTTAAATATTTGAAACTAGGAGGTGTAGTATAAGCAGTGTGTGTGTATATATATATATACAGTGAGGGAAAAAAGTATTTGATCCCCTGCTGATTTTGTACGTTTGCCCACTGACAAAGAAATGATCAGTCTATAATTTTAATGGTAGGTGTATTTTAACAGTGAGAGACAGAATAACAACAAAAAAATCCAGAAAAACGCATTTCAAAAAAGTTATACATTGATTTGCATGTTAATGAGGGAAATAAGTATTTGATCCCCTATAAATTAGCAAGATTTCTGGCTCCCAGGTGTCTTTTATACAGGTAACGAGCTGAGATTAGGAGCACTCTCTTAAAGGGAGTCTGATCAATCAATCAGATTCCAAACTCTCCACCATGGCCAAGACCAAAGAGCTGTCCAAGGATGTCAGGGACAAGATTGTAGACCTACACAAGGCTGGAATGGGCTACAAGACCATCGCCAAGCAGCTTGGTGAGAAGGTGACAACAGTTGGTGCGATTATTCGCAAATGGAAGAAACACAAAATAATTGTCAGTCTCCCTCGGTCTGGGGCTCCATGCAAGATCTCACCTCGTGGAGTTTCAATGATCATGAGAACGGTGAGGAATCAGCCCAGAACTACACGGGAAGATCTTGTTAATGATCTCAAGGCAGCTGGGACCATAGTCACCAAGAAAACAATTGGTAACACACTACGCCATGAAGGACTGAAATCCTGCAGCGCCTGCAAGGTCCCCCTGCTCAAGAAAGCACATGTACAGGCCCGTCTGAAGTTTGCCAATGAACATCGGAATGATTCAGAGAACTGGGTGAAAGTGTTGTGGTCAGATGAGACCAAAATCGAGCTCTTTGGCATCAACTCAACTCGCCGTGTTTGGAGGAGGAGGAATGACTCCAAGAACACCATCCCCACCGTCAAACATGGAGGTGGAAACATTATGCTTTGGGGGTGTTTTTCTGCTAAGGGGACAGGACAACTGCACCGCATCAAAGGGACGATGTAGCGTCAAATCTTGGGTGAGAACCAACTTCCCTCAGCCAGGGCATTGAAAATGGGTCGTGGATGGGTATTCCAGCATGACAATGACCCAAAACACACAGCCAAGGCAACAAAGGAGTGGCTCAAGAAGAAGCACATTAAGGTCCTGGAGTGGCCTAGCCAGTCTTCAGACCTTAATCCCATAGAAAATCTGTGGAGGGAGCTGAAGGTTCAAGTTGCCAAACGTCAGCCTCGAAACCTTAATGACTTAGAGAGGATCTGCAAAGAGGAATGGGACAAAATCCCTCCTGAGATGTGTGCAAACCTGGTGGCCAACTACAAGAAACGTCTGACCTCTGTGATTGCCAACGAGGGTTTTGCCACAAAGTACTAAGTCGAAGGGGTCAAATACTTATTTCCCTCATTAACATGCAAATCAATGTATAACTTTTTTGAAATGCGTTTTTCTGGATTTTTTTGTTGTTATTCTGTCTCTCACTGTTAAAATACACCTACCATTAAAACTATAGACTGATCATTTCTCTGTCAGTGGGCAAACATACAAAATCAGCTGGTGATCAAATACTTTTTTCCCTCACTATATATATATATATATATATATATATATCGGCTTGCATTAAAATGTATCAATTTTTAAAAGTGAATATTTTTATGTTCTTTGTAAAATGTTGAGATGGAAAAATATGAAGACACCCCAGCTGTGTCCCATCAATGTATTTTCACATTGTGTGTATTGATTCTCGAATTCATCACATGTATCCTTTCCCCCTGAGATGCTGTCAGCAAGGTCAGATCACAGACTTGTTTAAAAATATCATTCAGGTGACTACTCTGAATAGATTACTTTGTCCCGTTTAATCCTCTTCCAGGTTTAAAAGTATTAAACCAATTTTTAATCTCAATGTACAAGTGTAGTGCAGCTCATTGTGCACATCATCAATCACTATCATACTAGTCTTAACTTTGTTTTTGAGCTTTAGAAGATTTGATAAATAAACAAAACACTGTACTTATTGCAAAATATGAGGAATTTCACATTTGCTCAACATCATGAGGAGAAAAGTTAATGACATAATAAGTGATAACTAAGTTTTCCTCTCCAACTCCAATAATCTGAGGTATCCTACTCATCTTTTAAATAATTTCCCATATAAGCTGAAAAGCGTCAATGGATATTTGCCACGTCTATGAGCCATCTGGTCAGATTTTAAAATAGAAAGGAAAACAAAAAAACATATTTCACACAAATAAAGTCTCCAGATTTCCAGAAAACACTTTACACCCTTGAGACATATCATAATTTCCTTAATGACATCACCTTAGTTTTGCTAGCTTCATGTAAGGCATTCAATTTGATTGTAGCCTGATGTTCAGTTACCCACCACACCTTGCATTTGCGATTTTAAGTGACTGGCAAAGGGACTGAGAATATCTAATGCTTCCTTACCATCTGTTGTAAAAGAAAGAAAGAAAAAAAAGTTCATGCTATCATCACCTGATAGAAGCATTTACATGTAAATTTCTTATCAGAAAGAAGGAATCATACTCCATGGTAAGAAGAACAAAGCTGTCAAGTGGTGATGTGTTGTCTCTTGTGGAGAATATGTGAGAGAGATACATTTGCATTAGGACTCTTGTGATGTGCACAGGTTATAAAAGGAAATCTCTCACTTCAATGGAGCAAAAGGTAAGATCCAGTATACACATCATTTCACAATTTGCACTGCTTGAATGAGCAGCACAAAAGTGAAAAAATACCGAACAAGAACAACAAAAATAAAACATGGAAAAGGGGACTAACTTCATGCACACAAAACTGTTCAGGTTCTCCCAGCACTTATATGTAAAAGTCAAAATCTATAGATGAGCACTCTCACTTGGAGTATATTCCTTACAATTATAAATTGTTATATTTGTGGGAAGCTAGTTATTTCACATTCAATAAAAAGTCCATGGTAAACTCCAGTGTTTCAAACTCAACATGTTTTTTTTATTATTATTATTTATTTTTATGCTGAACATGAAAGTTTAAAGTAGAAGCAAAATAAAACAATGTTAGGTTATGATAGATTTCTAGTAACAAATAAGTATCTATTATACTAATTTAAAAATATATGATTCCAACTTACCTACTACTACTACTACTACTACTACTACTACTACTACTGCTACTATACATTCATTTTACTTTTTTCAGTTTTTATATTCACTTCACAAAATGTACATTACCCGTTTGTAGTTTTATTTTTTGTGCAAGTTTTCTTTCTGAAAATATTGAAGCGTCCCGTTTGTGATTGTAATGTGTTACAGAACCATCTGAAAGGTTTTTACAGTGACAAAAGCATGTGGGAAAAAAAAAAAAAAAAAACACATCTACTTGTAAACATGGTATGATGTTCTGGCCAAATCAAAGACTTTTGTATGCCCATCACAATGCAATGCAGAAATTGTACAATTTAATTATTATTTTACTGTGCTAGTTAAAGCTTGGGGATTTGGGGCCTTCGTTTTCACTTCTCTGAAGTGGAAGAGATGATAGGCACTCTTAAGTCATTGTTGATCTAAGATAGCCTCCTATGCAGAGCTCAGTAAATTATCTTGGCTTGGTTTTCACACACACAGACCATGTGCCAAGAATGAAAGAACTATGTCTTAGTTATGCTAAAACTTCAATTTGCTGTGACTTTTTATTCTGTATCATTTGAGTTAATATAAGAATGCCCCCTGGTGGACTTACTGAAGTGTATCACATATTCCATATTCATAATTTACAATCATAAGGTTTAGATCCTCTTTTTTTGTAGCAAATAAAATTAAATACATACTAGTGTAGTTTTATATTTGAACTGTCTAAAGGGATTCTTAAGTTAGCCTCCTGAAATATTGCTATGGCATTTTACAACTTGTGCTTTCATGACTAGAAAACAACAGATGTGAACATATCAGAATTTTATGAATGTGGCCGTTGCACAGCTACCGTCTTTCTCTTCATTGATACAGTGCATGACAAATTCTCTGTACTTCAGTCATAGATAATACAATATTATGCATTAGATGGTGGGCAAATGAGTCTCTCCTGAGTATTATCATCAGTCTGTTAATAACAAAAGCCTATATATTAACGTCCACTGAGCTGAGAGAAGATTAGGTCAGGCGCCATTTCAAGGTGAAAAATATATCAGAGAATTAGGAGCGTTCTCAGCAGGGATTTTCTTACTGCACAGTAAAGCATAATGCTTATAATGCCACTTGACATTTAACTGTCAATTAAGGATAAGGAAATGATAGAAATCAGACCCACAAACAAAGAATTTTACATTACTCTGAACTGAGTAAACCACAAAATAAAACTTCAACATCTATGTTTTAGATATAATAGAAAACCACATTCTGTGCTCACATTCGTATAGGCATGAGGATATTGCACCTCTCTGTTAGATACATACATAGATGTATCTTCTTGATTTCTCACATAAATATTGTGACAGCTTTTGATTGTTTTGTTTCACAAGGCAGGGGCACGCATGATTTCTCAACTTAAAGAAGTCAGGATGTGTAAAACTCAGAATGTGCAGTAACACTTTAATGCCTTCTGCTTCATCTTTGAAGACAGCCTGCTCAGTCACAGAGGCACAGATATTGATGTGACTGTTGTGAAAAGCCTTCCTAATCTGATTGGAATTTTAACCAGAAGAAATGGTAAAAGGCAGCTGTATAATATACAATTATATGTTTCAACAGAAAAAGAATACTCTATAGACTCTTAAGTACTATAGTTCTATGAAATCATAATATTTTAATATAAATTCCTGTGATGAGTCATTACTTCATCCTTTAACAGATGACTATACCACCAATTTAAAAACCCAATATCAACAACTTCCTTCACCCATAAAAGTTTTCAACCTAGATACATAATTTTATATGAATGTATTCATTTATATTTATATTAAGTAAAAGTTGTGAAATGTTACATACTTGTTTGGTGAAAATTGTAATACATTAGTGCTATAAATGTGTATGCATATTACAAATCTATATATTTTTTAATATCATTATGATAATGAAACAAATTTACAGATTTAAACTCTTGATATAGTGTATGACCTTCACAACTTTAGTATATAAAAGGCAACACTTTAATTGAATGCCAAAAAGAACAGTGTGTTGACTGTTGTCAAATGCAGTGCAGAACAGGCCTTGCTGAAATGTCAGGAGAATGTTTCCTTTCCATGCAACTGAGTTTTGCTTGAAGTCATGGTAATGCTTTGCAGATTCTTTGAAGAATGCAACATGCTTTTTTTGCCAATGAAATGTATCACTAAACAACTATTAAGTGTTGACTTTTAGATGGTTTTTATCACTGAAACCAAAGGTAAACAGTAAGGTTAAAAAGCCAGAAAAACATAAAAAGAACAAAAAATTATATTTAGTTAATGAAACAATGTACTTGGATTATTTCTAAAAGGTGCTAGAGTGTATTTCTAAAAATCAGCAAGGACTTTTGTGGGTGTTAAATTAAGTGGGTGTGTTTAGGCACATTCTATGTTTTAAGGATGCTTTTCATAGGTATTGATTTGTGTATATATATATATATATATATATATATATATATACAGTGAGGGAAAAAAGTATTTGATCCTCTGCTGATTTTGTATGTTTGCCCACTGACAAAGAAATGATCAGTCTATAATTTTAATGGTAGGTGTATTTTAACAGTGAGAGACAGAATAACAACACAAAAATCCAGAAAAATGCATTTCAAAAAATGTATGAATTGATTTGCATGTTAATGAGGGAAATAAGTATTTGACCCCATCGACTTAGTACTTTGTGGCAAAACCCTTGTTGGCAATCACAGAGGTCAGACGTTTCTTGTAGTTGGCCACCAGGTTTGCACACATCTCAGGAAGGATTTTGTCCCACTCCTGTTTGCAGATCCTCTCCAAGTCATTAAGGTTTCGAGGCTGACGTTTGGCAACTCGAACCTTCAGCTCCCTCCACAGATTTTCTATGGGATTAAGGTCTGGAGACTGGCTAGGCCACTCCAGGACCTTAATGTGCTTCTTCTTGAGCCACTCCTTTGTTGCCTTGGCTGTGTGTTTTGGGTCATTGTCATGCTGGAATACCCATCCACGACCCATTTTCAATGCCCTGGCTGAGGGAAGGAGGTTCTCACCCAAGATTTGACGGTACATGGCCCCGTCCATCGTCCCTTTGATGCAGTGCAGTTGTCCTGTCCCCTTAGCAGAAAAACACCCCCAAAGCATAATGTTTCCACCTCCATGTTTGACGGTGGGGATGGTGTTCTTGGGGTCATTCCTCCTCCTCCAAACACGGCGAGTTGAGTTGATGCCAAAGAGCTCAATTTTGGTCTCATCTGACCACAACACTTTCACCCAGTTCTCCTCTGAATCATTCAGATGTTCATTGGCAAACTTCAGACGGGCCTGTACATGTGCTTTCTTGAGCAGGGGGACCTTGCGGGCGCTGCAGGATTTCAGTCCTTCACGGCGTAGTGTGTTACCAATTGTTTTCTTGGTGACTATGGTCCCAGCTGCCTTGAGATCATTAACAAGATCCTCCCGTGTAGTTCTGGGCTGATTCCTCACCGTTCTTATGATCATTGTAACTCCACGAGGTGAGATCTTGCATGGAGCCACAGAGCGAGGGAGACTGACTGTTATTTTGTGTTTCTTCCATTTGTGAATAATCACACCAACTGTTGTCACCTTCTCACCAAGCTGCTTGATGATGGTCTTGTAGCCCATTCCAGCCTTGTGTAGGTCTACAATCTTGTCCCTGACATCCTTGGACAGCTCTTTGGTCTTGGCCATGGTGGAGAGTTTGGAATCTGATTGATTGATTGCTTCTGTGGACAGGTGTCTTTTATACAGGTAACGAGCTGAGATTAGGAGCAGTCCCTTTAAGAGAGTGCTCCTAATCTCAGCTCGTTACCTGTATAAATTACACCTGGGAGCCAGAAATCTTGCTGATTGATAGGGGATCAAATACTTATTTCCCTCATTAACATGCAAATCAATGTATAACTTTTTTGAAATGCGTTTTTCTGGATTTTTTTGTTGTTATTCTGTCTCTCACTGTTAAAATACACCTACCATTAAAATTATAGACTGATCATTTCTTTGTCAGTGGGCAAACGTACAAAATCAGCAGGGGATCAAATACTTTTTCCCCTCACTGTATATATATATATATATATATATATATATATATATATATATATATATATCTGTGTGTGTGTGTGTGTATAAATGTGTATATATATATATATATATATATATATATGTAAAGTATGTGGCAACACACACACACACTTAATTTAACACCCTTTGTCTTTGTTGATATTTCATAGATCTGTGTGTATGTGTGTGTAATATGCCCATATTGATCCACAGCTGGATGAAGGTTTCACCAAGATGTTTCCACTTGCTTCGATCTACAGCTTCTCTTTGTCATGTCACACCTGTCAAGTTTATTATTTCATCTTCCCATCTTTTATGTGGTTGTCTTCCTGGTCTTTTTTCTTCTCTTGGGATCCATTCGATAGCTTCCTTTGTCCATCTTTGACCATTGCCATTTTAACATTTTCACTCTTTCAATGATGTCACACATTGTCGTTTGTTCTTGAATTCATTCATTTATTTTTCTATCTCTTATTGTTATTCCAGGCATATATCTTTTCATGCTTCTCTGTCGTCTGCAGTTCCTGTAACATATTTTCATTAAGTGACTAGAGCATACATTGATCAAATACTTTTCTCCTCAGGAAAATGATTAAATGTCCTTATAACAACATGCTGTTTCTTCCAAATTTACTACATTCCATTTTCCCTCTTCTTTTGAAATTATTCCCATATTATCTCCATCTGCACTGATTTTTTTTGTGCAACGTATACATAACTTTTGACTTCCAGTATTTGTTGACCTACTTCAATTTGCTTAGATTTAACAAAGCTGTTAAACATGACTTTGGTTTTACTCAGGTTCATTTTAAGGCCAGTTTTCTTGCTTGTATCTGATTGTGAATTTGAAACCCCCCGATAGATATATATATCATGGGGGTTGAACTTGCAGCTATAAGGACACCACAGGTAAAGATGTGATCACTGACATTCACTATTAATGCATCTATTTTGACTCTATAGGGTATCTATTAGGATAGTAATGCCTTTATCCAAATGGAGATAATAGGACTTGTTAGATTGGGTTCAAAATGGAATAGCATTAATAGAATATAACAGAATAGCCAGTTACAAAAATAAATGAATGAATGAATGGTGAAAGAACCTATAATGCCATTTTGGATGCATGTTGTGATTAGATTAAACAGCTCAGCATATGGCATAGGTCTAACAGGCATACTGCACTGCCAAGTATAGCAGCACAGAAACTAAGCACTTTGGAAGCCCCCGACAATGTATTTTTTCAATATTGTCCCAGTAGGGGGTAATATTCATAGAGGAGAATTTTTCCCTGTTGGCTGCACTTTATTTCAGTGGAAGAGTTAGAAAACACGCTGAAAAAGCTTCAAAGGACTTCACACCTCTTTTGACTGAGACCAGACATGCACATGATAAAAGCAGTCAATGTTGTCAAATACTTGGGTTACAGTTGCATTGTTTATTATATAGTAATACCTATGTTATTGTATATTGAATAATCAATGGGGGTGATTTCATTTTCATGTTTCTTTTTTTTTTTTTTGAAAGTTTTATTATTGTGATTTGGCTGTGTTTCAATTTGGTACATGAATTGTTCTTGAGAGAATACTTTTTTAAAAGCTTTCAAAGCGTGTTGTGGGAGGGTGGTGTAGAAACCGAGTCGCTTTCAACAATCCTTTGTGGTCCAGTATTGAAGTATTGTTCACTTCAGACTGAGCAACACACATTATTTCTCCACATTCCTCCAGCCCTCGGTATTCACCTTAATGTGCATGAAACTAGAGAACACACAGGAACACATATTGAATGTATAAACTGGATATAATAATAACCGTTTCTTAGTAGTTCAACCTGCAACAAAGAATTTGGAAAACATTGTTTTCCTGTGTTATTGAATGGAATAGTAATGATGAAATTGGTGCATTCAATGATGCAATCTCAACATCTACGGATGTAACTATGTTTAATTACACTTTCATCCAGCCCCCTCAACTGTACATTTCATTTTTGTTTCAGTAATTTACATTTTGAACTGCGCTGAACACAATTTCTTAGAGAGTAAAACAAGTTCTCTATTGTCTTGCCAGCTCTAACTAAAAATGTTTTTAATGCAAATTTATTGCAAAAACTCCCCAACTCTTTTCATTTCACTTTTCAAATGGCAGATTTAAAAATGTACTCTATGAAACTGCATTTGATCCTTATAGAATGTGACATTTAGTTCTTGAGTTATTTAATTTAGTTCTTGAGCAATGTTAGTATGGGCTATTTTACATATCCATACATCCATAAAGTTGGGAGCACCAACAATGGAGTTTAACTCCCTGAGTGTTCTCAAGAAAAGCCAGTCAGTAAAAACAAGTGTCACATGTGAACAGTGGAAAGAACTTAAGTGGCATTCTTGTGATGTTGCTCTTATTCTATGAATAGATGTTTAAGGTGAACTTGGCTTTAGCAATAAAAAACTTTACAAATGTGTTGCCCACCAAAAATACACAAACAAAAATCTATAAATAATTAATAAGTTACATAAATAAATGGTTGAATGAATGAGTGTATTGATGAGTGAATGAACACATGAATGAATGACTTAATTAATGAATGATCAAACTGAACAGGTGATTGATAGCAGCTAAGCAGAAGTATGACAAGGTTACCACTTTTGCAGAATAGGTGTGGCTGAACAAGTGCTGCTGGTCTGTTGCAAAATGTTGAAAATTGTACTTTGGCTGATGAAAGGGTATCTTTGACGGGAGAGAATACATTGACACAGGTCCTTGTATACTGCAGCTTCAAAAACACAGTATTGGGAGCAATGCAATTGTTTACTCACATTGGTGATTTTTTTTTAAATTTAAATCCCTATCCTCTATATTCCCATTTGACAATGTGAAGGTTTTTTTTTAAAATAGAATAAGAAAAGAAAGAGCAAGGCATACAAAAGTTTCCATTTGCTCTTTCCCTGAGGGATTTCAGTCGTGTAATTTGCAAGGAACTGTTGCTTTTTAGCTCAGATTCAGGAGCTCCCCCCCACGAATGACAGCTATCAAAGGTATGGTTACCTAACCAGGCCCCAGGGATCGTATGTTCTCAGTATGACAAAAAATCAACAAAACCGTATTTACTGAAGCCTACTTTCATTGCACCACTGAAACAATGGAAAACAGCCTTTGATTCGTTTTTTTTTTCTGTGTGACTTTGAGGGAATAAGGATTTTGGAAATTAAGGGGGAAAAAGTTATAAAATCAAAAATGTAGTGTAACCTGATGTGCTGCTCTAAGCACTATATGCAAAACTGGAAAAAGGCTTGCTTTGAACTACTGGGGATGCCTCAGTTACTTTGAACAATTAGAAGGAAACATCAATAAGCCCCCCCCCCCCATGCCTGGCAGACAGAGATACTTCTATTTAATTATGATCAGATAGGAAGAAAAAGTTAGTTGCCGTATGTCTTGATGAATAAATCTGCCAGCAAAAATCAAAACCAGAAACAGCCTTTGTTTGATTTCTCCTGTTAAAAAGATTTGTATTCTTTTTGTTTATGCATGGCAGAGATAAAAGGCACAGAATGCTAATCTACAGAATATCATATCAAGCATTCTAAAGTAAGAGAAAAGTTCTTATCACAATCACCTCCGGGCTTTCCCAATGGATTCTGTGATTTCTTTATTCCATATTTTCACAGTTAAGTGGGTCACTGCCGCTCAGGTAAGTAGTCCAGCTAAAATGACTACCTGCCTTGGTTTTTCAAATACGTAGAGATTTTTTCTTCCATTCTGTTTTCTAAATTTTTTTGTCTCTTTGGGCATGAAGGTGTTCATGTTTGCATATGTAAATGTGGTTAAGAGCAGTGTGTCACTAATCCTGCCATGACTGAATACGATTGGACAGGAGGAAGCATCTAAAAAAAAAATTCTCAGGTTTGGGGAATCAATTCCAGTTGCTCTCCTTTCTAAGAATTCTTTGCAAAGCAGAGGTAGTATTCCCTCGAGTTAAATGCAGGTTAAATGTTGTGTAGTTTATTTTTTTTTTTATATATATATATATATATATTTTTTTTTTTTTTATTAAACTATTTAAGTACCTGTAAATTCTTGTAAATAAGTAATGACAGTATAGGTACTGTCCTGACTTATTTAAGGTGGCTATGGATCACTACACTGACACCGGAAAAACACTGTCACCCCCAACCCAACTCTTACACCAGAATAAAACACCGTCAACCCCCCAACGATCCTGGACAGTGTTTCGAAGCCCACCTAAACTTCGAAGTCTAGAAACGCACCTGCCTATCATAATTACAGAGAAACTGGTGACACAATCTTTGATAAGAAATCTGTTGGAAGTTCAAGTCATTAATTCTTTATTTGAGACCATGTTCAATTAATTAATTATGAATTAGTATATCATTGATGCAGGAGCAGTATCCTGCCTTTGCAGCTGTCATTCATGGTTTTCCCCGAAGAAATTGGTCAGTTCTTCATCCATTTGTTTCACATAAACATTGATTATCTTTAGCAGAAAATACATATTAAAGATTTTCACCAAAAAATTAAAAATAAAACCAAGAAATTAAAGTTGATTTCTTGCCATATTTCCTTCTAAACATGCATTTTTACGTATTTGTTTCAAAAAGAAAGGGCAAAAAGACTGAGAAATAAGCAGTCTGACAAGGTTTCAAGAAAATATTTTATTTCAATTAATATTTTGCCCTTCTATTCGTTTACCAGATATAATTTCTCCCTGAAACTCATAATCAACGGATCTCCCTATTAACCTGTTGCTCTGACAGCAGTATTAGCAAAGGAAGGTTGTCATGGAGAGCAAACCGAGAAATTGTTCTGTTCTCAGATTGTATGTTGTTATGGCCAGACAGGCACAGCCGTGACTCGGGATGCCAATGAGACTAGCACATTTCCACTGTAGCCATAGCCTCCAAGTTGGGCAGAGGAAGCCTGGGTCTGTCCCCAAATCCTCCTTAGTCTCTTCTGCACATTCACTCTGTGGGAATCCTCCGGTCTTACCAGACTAAACCAAGCTCAGTTGTGTTCCTCCAGCTGTTCTTGTTGAAGGTCATCAACTGCCAATCTAGGATGGCGATGCCAATTTACTTTAAACTGTCCTTTAGAGAGATCTTATAATGAGAAGTAGGGGGCAACCCCTCCAGCGACAGGCATAGCACAGCTCCCCAAGCAGTAGCTGTTTTGGGATGCAATTATCTGGCATACGAATAATGTGAGCTGCCCACTGTAATTGGTTATGTTTTAGGATGACCTCTATGTCGCTCACACCTCTCCAGGCCACAGCTTTGTAATAAGGGGTGCATTTGCTGTGGTTGCACTGGTGTGACATTGTAGAAATTTTTTGAGATGTGTTATACATTTGGTATGTCGTGTACAGGCTTCAGAACGAAACAAGGCAAAGATGACACCATGTTATTGACTCCTATATATCTTTGGCTTGGTGATATAATGTCAGAGTCATCTGAAGGCAGTCCAAGCAAAGCAAGTTATTGGAGCATGAACATTTTTGTTTATTTTTTCTTTCAAAGAGGCCAGACCTCAGTTGTATTTGTGTGTGTTTGTTTATAAATGAGGATCAACATTATACAGTATCTGAATGTGTGCATTAGTGTTTATTATGATAGCTATAGGATTCAAGGTTACCTGTCACTGCAATATGTACAGAATCTCTGCTCTTCCAGACAGCTATGTATAGGACAGACACAACAACAAGAGAAAGATAAGTACAGTTTTTGAAGATGAATAGGAGTGTATGTTCTGTGACACACACATTATTCTGGAAGAGGCGCAAGAGCATCCCCTGCTGTGTGCAACACCATCATGTCAAACTTAAACTGCTAGACGCTGTCATGAGTGCCGTAAGTGGACTTGACTGCACTATAAAAAGTACCTAACACCCTGTGGAACATTGTTAAGAAGACATCAACTTTGATTAGATCAGAGACCACCTAAAACGAGTCGCTCTAAATGTATTCATTATCATTAACATCATCAACTTCATCTGTCTCTGCAAAGCCAACAGAGTACTTTCTGTGGCAGAGCCTCATCCAGAAATTATAATTATATCCTTATTTGAATGTCTTTTTAATATTCAATTGGTGTATTCCACAAAAAAAGACAAGTAAAAGGATTTATTTATCCAACCTGGTAATTCTGTTAATGAGCACTGTGATTATGATAATAGATTAGCTTTTTCTTATTGTATGTTTTGTTTAATGATTTCTGACCCAAGCAGCTGCATATAATGGGGGAAACCAATTAAACAAAAGCAATATCTTACTCATTTCTTTGTGAGAGTGGTGTCATATTCCAGTTAGATTGTGCATGTGTATATTTGTGTACACACTCAAAATACAGCTTATACCCTACTCTAGCTTTACAAACTGGATAAAGATTTAAAACAAAGCATTTTGAGAGATGGTGGTGCTGCATTTTACACTTCAAAATACTGGCTTTAAATGATTCCCCTCAAAGTAAACCATTAGCGTGCCATGGTTAGTGTCCCCAATGTTCATGATTTATATAGCTTCTCTGCTTTTAACATTTGTCTTGTCCTAAGTGCTTTTCTGTTCTTCCTGTAATGTTGAGGTCTCACTGAATAAGCAGCCGTCTGTGTAAAAAGAGATACATTTTTAACCAAAAGTGGCTAGGCATATTTCCAGTTGACAGGTGACATTATCTCTTCATTGTGTTCATTCTCTTTGCAATCTAAAATTGTTGACTATAGTAATGACTTAACAATCTACATAAAAGCTATTTAGCGCTACAATGTTTCATACAAATTCCCCAATAAATAATAAATGTGTTAAATTTCCTTTGGCATGTACTACTAGGTAACATTACAAGGGCTTTAAAATGAGAAACGGGAGAAAAAGAAGACATAAATCAGAAACAAAAAATAAACAAATCCTTGAAAAATCACTTAAGAGGTAGTGTTTTCCTGGAAGAAGAAATCAAGATTTTTTACTGTTAGGCACCATGCTGTTTCATGTCAGCAATATAGATGATACAAAGAGAATTACAGGCATAGCTTGATTTACTGAAAGATTCTGGTCAAATTGTTCAGATACAGAGTTATTTGGCCAGAAAAGACTATTTGCACTCAACAGCACACCTATACTAATAAGCATATTCTGTAGGAATATGCAGTCAATCAGCACAATCACTTAACATGATTAGCTGGCTCATTTCCAAGGTCAAGCTGCTACCCAAAACATGTCACATATAATACAGTGATATCAAAAACACAGCTCAAAGAGTTACCTTGAAGCCAAGTGAATTTTTTTTGCACAGAAGATAGTAACATTACATTACATTACAGAAGGTATACAACAAGGTTAAATCCAAGACCACTAACACTTGAGTCCCTATCTGTGAAGGTTTCCTCGTTTATCAATGACACTGATTAGGTTTTTCCAGCTCTTGTAGCTGTAGTGACCTTGCAGTTTGGTATGCTGAGCACTGCGGTATTAAGAGCAGCATTGTTTGTGCTCCTCTCCTAAATCACACTGGGCACATTTCCTCTCCTCCACTGAGCCCCTTCTGTCTCTCCAGCCCTTTCCTCCCCAGCTGTCCTAGGCAGTCCTGACAATCTCGACACTGTCCTCGACTCCGACAGGTACTCCTCAAATATTGGCTTGTCTTTGGACCTCAATCACTAGCGCTTTTATAACCGTGCCAAGCCCGAGACAGCGTATTGTCTCTGCTCCTTTCAAAAGCAAATTCTAAGCTCATCAGAACGCAATATCCGCGGCAGTTCGTTGTTTCAGTGATTACTTTGCCATAAATTATGGATGGTCCTTCTGAGTTGACTGTTTACCCGGTGGAATACAATGAATGCCATCACCTTGAGTTATATATGTATTTGCTATTTATATAGTATATGTCCATACTGAGCCCCTACCTAATAATCAAAATATGTGGCAAACTCTATAGGAGTCAAGTGAAATATTCTTACTTTTATGTTTCAGATAGTATACCAAATGTTAAACACAATATTGAATGGTGTTCTAAATGTATTTTTTATTAAACTGTTCATGAACATTTTAGCTATCAATTCTCCTGTATAGTCTGCGGACTTTACTGCCTTTACTGCCTCCATGTTTAAATACAAAATAACATGACAGCATTGGAATAAGTTCAAATAAAACATAGTAACAGAAGTAGTAAATTCTAACCTTAAAATAAAAACTGAAAAAGAGGACAATTACATTCTTACATGTTAAAAACAGATACATACATATACATTTGTAGTTTATTGCTCTACCTCGATTCTGCATTTGTGCATTTATTTATCCACAAATACAGAATTGAGGAGGAGGAATAAATTATAAACTCCCCATACACAAATTAATTTATGAAATACATATATTTCTGGTAACTGTCTATTATGAAAGTTGCATATATGATATATACATTCATATATATATATATATATATATATATATATATATATATATATATATATATATATATATTTATTTATATATATATATATTTTTTTTTTGTTATGTATTTTGTTGTTGTTGTTTGGAATATCTGTATGATTTCTGTTGTTGTTGCTTTCTGTCATTCTATGTGGGAATTGCTGTGGGACCACAAGGGAATTCCCATTTCTACTGCAGTCAGCTAAACATTTTGCCGAAACTATCATGAAAGAGCTGTGGTAGGTTATGTTCCAGACCCTGAGTGGAAAGATCCAATTTATTCCAAGTTTGAAGGAGGTCTGTTGCTGGAATCCTGCCTAATTAGCATATCCTGTAATCCCACAGAGCTCTTCAAACACAGGGTGTGTGCTGAACATTAGTTGAATAGCTACGCTGCCATCTTGTGGATTTCTACTACTGGTAAAATGAACATTTATCTTTTTTTATATATATATATATATATATATACACACTGATCAGCAATAACATTATGACCACTGACAGGTGAAGTGGGTGGGATATATTAGGCAGCAAGTGAAAATTTTGTCCTCAAAGTTGATGTGTTAGAAGCAGGAAAAATGGGCAAGCGTTAGGATCTGAGCGACTTTGACAAGGGCCAAATTGTGATGGCTAGACGACTGGGTCAGAGCATCTCCAAAACTGTAGCTCTTGTTTATTATTATTATTATTATTATTATTATTATTATTATTATTATTATTATTTATTTATTTATTTATTTATTTATTTATTTTTTATTATTATTTTTTTTTCTTGGCAGACGCCCTTATCCAGGGCGACTTACAACATGCAACAACAAGTGCAAAAATACAGAGAAGTACAAGGCATCAATCATTACAAATTCAAACATAGCAATTAAAAATAATACATTTTACAAATTCCAATTACAATTTACACAAGTATTGTGGGGTGTGGGGTGTTCCCGGTCTGCAGTGGTCAGTACCTATCAAAAATGGTCCAAGGAAGGAAAAGCGGTGAACCGGCGACAGGGTCATGGGCGGCCAAGGCTCATTGATGCACGTGGGGAGTGAAGGCTGGCCCGTGTGGTCCGATCCAACAGACGAGCTACTGTAGCTCAAATTGCTGAAAAAGTTAATGCTGGTTCTGATAGAAAGGTGTCAGAACACACAGTGCATCGCAGTTTGTTGCGTATAGGGCTGCGTAGCCGCAGACCAGTCAGGGTGCCCATGCTGACCCCTGTCCACTTCCGAAAGCTCCTACAATGGGCACGTGAGCATCAGAACTGGACCACGGAGCGATGGAAGAAGATGGTGTTGACTTGGCCTCCAAATTCCCCAGATTTCAATCCAATCGAGCATCTGTGGGATGTGCTGGACAAACAAGTCTGATCCATGGAGGCCCCACCTTGCAACTTACAGGACTTAAAGGATCTGCTGCTATCGTCTTGGTGCCAGATACAGATATATATATATATATATATATATATATATATATATATATATATATATACGTAACCATTAAAAAACAATAATACTAAAAAAAACTTAAAACCAACATGTAGCTCTTAAATTTTCTCAAACGCATTGCAGTTGCTTTCCTTTGTTTTGGAATTCCCAGGACTGGTTTGGGTTGAAAGATTTTTACATTTCTTAGATTAGATTCTTTAAATGTTGTCATACAAAATATCAAAGCTCCCTTGATACAATTTGGTAAAATTATAAGTGCAATTAAAAATGTCTCATTTGTCTTCTGTGCACAAAATGAAACCAAACAAAACAAACCAAAAAATGCTTTATTTGTTTTGTATAAGACCTTATAATACCTTGTCAACTCCACTCAAAGCTTGTCAGATACGTCTACACTGTGCAGGCCTTCATCCATCCTGCAAGTCCTAATGCACTTCATCATGTAGTAGGCAGATGTTTATACCATGGCACAGAGCTGTTTGATTGCTGCTGTACAACTACAATATGTTGGGGAGTTTTTTTATGACCAGGTGTCTGAGTATTCAGATATGTTTTTATATATAATTATTTGTAGTCTGTGTACTACCTGGTGGGATTCATTCAAATTAAAAGTTACATTCAACTTCATTTAAGGTGGACTGTTATGCCAAATTACAAAAAGCCATCCTATACTAATGCATTTTAAACCCATCCGGTGTCCTTGTTGGCTGAACTGATTGAAATTAGGTTTTCCCTTTAGGGTTATATAAACTACAGAGAGACAATGATTCTGTTCTCTTTCAAAGCACTGGCCTTCAAGCAGCCAAGAGAGAATAGGAGAGTTCTTCTCTGGTGGGATAGAAAGAGGTCATTCCAAAATAATCAACAATAAGACATGTGACTCCATATGCAGCTGGCTCATTTTTTTGACAGAAAACCTGCATAGACAAAACGTAGAAATAAAATAAAAAAGGGAAGGATTTTAGACTGCTACCAGAATAGAAACAATCGATCTTAAGTGCCTACTGGGGACAGGTACGGCATGCTGTTACTTTGCAGTTATTTCCACTTGTATTTACTCCGCCAGCCACATGGAGTCACTACTGTCCAGTGAGACGAGGGTCTTCTGATGCCTACAAGAATTCAGGGAGTGCCAGCACTACCAGAGCTAATTAAAATCAGTGGGGTTGAACTTCATCAACTGACATTTGTACATTTCCCCCCATCCCCCTTTATACATGTGTGCGTCTGGTGCTTTGTGGGAGTACAGGTAATTTGGGTTCTAAAACATGCATTCTGTGTAAAGCTCAGATATAAAACACACAGCAGTAAACATATAATTTAATGAAAGCCAAATTATGAATTAATATTCATAATATGTCTAAAATTTAAATTGTATTATACTGAAATTTGTTTTAGAAAAAATTCAAATCATATATAATGTATGATTGTCACATTCAACAAGGAAGACATGTAGTTCTGTTTGTTTTCCTATGAGCGCACTAGGGGTCACTCTTGCTTTTTGAATGCCCACCATTGCACTGCAGAAAAGCTGATGTTAGTGTTTATGACAGCGGCATTCTTAATTGCTTCTATGAAGGTTTAAAACATAATCTTCCTTGTTTCCACCATGTATAAATGTGTCATAACAAAGCACCTAAGCTTTGTGTCTTAAGATACAGCAAGACATCATAATGAAAAACAAGATGTCTTTAACTCTTTCACACTGTTGCTATACATCTTTTATTAATACAAAATATATGCATTATGACATTTTTTATTTCATAACATTATTCTAATTAGGATGGTCAGTGTGGCTGATTACGTGGCTAAAACAATAGATTATTAATAGTTTAGTAGGAGAACCATTACTAATGTAAGTTTGCATGTCTACCTGAATCTCCTTCTGACATGGCTGCAAGAAAATTAAAAAGTAAGCTCCCAAATGCCAGGAGGCCATTTGGCTGCTCTTTCAGATCCTGTGTCTAGTAGCTTGATTATCTGAGAACTTCTTCAAATCCATCTCCTGAAGGTCTCATTTCTGCGTTACATCAACATTTATTATTAGTTTATTCAATATAGTACTTTGGTAGTGTAGTCACCAAACCGCCTCAGTGGGATCTATCAGTGACTTGTAATTCGTTTTCCGCCATAGAGAATGTTTTTATACAAGTCTGCTTGTCTGTATCAGCAATATATGACATGCCATAAACAATTAAGAAATGCCAGTGAACATTTGATGATGAAGATGATAAGGAAGAAATGTTGACCATGAACATTCTGTCTGGTCATGATCAACTGAAGAACTGTTTATAAATCACCTCTTTACACACTATGGGTCATCAAAGTTTCAGTGCCATAATTATAAATATATATAACGATTCACTTAGCATTTCAAACTTACCTAAAAAATGTGTTTTACTGGCACACTAGTATGGTTATACACACACACACGTATGTATGTATGTATGATATATAGCCACTTGTGTCACTTGTGGCACACTTGTGTGTCAATAAAACCTACATTTTGAGTAAATCCCAGCCTTTATTGATCCACTGCTGGATGAAGGCCTCCCCAAGATGTTTCCTGTTAAAATTAGCAGCATGTCTTTTCCAGGTCATGCCAGTACACCTTCTTATTTTATCTGTCCATCTTCTATGTGTTCTTCAAGATATTTTTCATTCTAATTTATTTTGACCATTTTCGGTCTGTTCTTGCAGTGTGCCTGGCCCGTTGCCATCTTAACATTTTCACTCTTTCAGTTATGTCACATACCTTTGTTTGTTCTGTTATTTGCTTTTCTGATTCTTCTTGTTATTCCAAGCATGAATCTTTCCATGCTCCGTTGTGTTTTTTCCAGCTCCTGTATAATTGTTACGTTGGAGTGACCAGGTTGCCGAGCCATAAGTGAACATTGGTAGGATGCATTGATCAAATACCTTTCTCTTCAGGCAAATGGATAGATTTCCTTTCAATAATGTGCCATTTGTTCCAAATGCACTCCATTCCATTTTTCCCTTTTCTTTCGAAGTCTTCCCTTAGATCTAAATCTGTGCTGAATTGTTGTCTAAGGTAGATTTAACTTTTGACTTCTTCAAGTATCCGTTGATCTACTTAAATTTTCTTAGATTTAACAAAGCTGTTAAACATGACTTTGATTTTACTCCTAATTTCCCACAGAATAGTTTCCATGGACACCAACACTTCCTTTGCAATGGCAGTGGTTTTCTCACTGCAGCTGTTCTGTCTACCAAGATACGTCTTCCTTCATATTGCCATATAAAAAGCATTAATCAAAAGTTATTTATTAATTTATTTAGTAGTATATGTAGTATATTCATGTGCATATTTATTTCAGTTCGTATGAGATATTAGACATTTGATACATTTGTGTTACAGATAAGTAATGTGCATCGTATATTGTGTGCCCAAATCTGATTGTTGATCTCAAATATATTTATTTATTTATTCTGAATAAATGTTATGGAGAAAGGTTTACAAGTATGGCAGGCATTGATGTGAATTATGGGCAATATTTAAATTATGTAGTTTAGATTTAATATCCTGTTCTCTATTGCTATCTTGAGGAACATTGAATGTTATTTTGGCATTGTCCCAGGCTAAGAAAAGAGATGTGTGTTTATCTGTGTGAGTGTGTGTGGGTGTGTGTGTGCGGGTGTCTGTGTGTGTGTATGGTGGTGATTGTGGTGGAGGGGGGCGGGAGGGAGGATTGTTTTCAAAGCTTTAGAGTTAATTTATTCCCCTGGGATCACTCTCATGTAACAAAACAGTTCCTGATATAATAGGGAACTTGCTTGTTTAGCTGCATGTTTTGATTTCTGTTTTCAATAAACTAGTAGTTGTAAATAATGTGTATAACTGCTGGAATGAGAGAGATTATAATGCAGCTTTATTATCTACAGTATATGATTCTTCAAATTGTGAGACAAGCATTCAAGCATACATTTTATTATTAGTCCCCCCACACAAAAATAGTTATTGTGTTCTGAAAAATGAAAAAATGACTTATTTTTGGATTAGGAGAAAACGTATATTAATACCTGTCACACACAAAATAATTGCAAGCAAGATAGATTGTATATTAACTTGATTATCTTTTTGTTCTCCAAAAGAGCTTTATTGTGCCATTCCCAAAATAATCATACATGTCGTTCATAACATCATTCTTCTCAGGCTCTTGGAAAACTTGTAGAAGTCCAAACTCTCGTGTGAGTATAAGAAGAACAAGGCAATAATTCTCGATGATATTTTGCCCTTGCCTATTCAAGAACTGACAGCTGAACTAAATTATAGCTGCAGATATGCATCTGTATTGCCAGTGCTTGCAGTTGCACATGTTTAATGCTTTTTTTGTTGTTGTTCCTGACCCTGAATGGCACATATTTTAAAGTTTTACAAGTGATAAAACTGGTGGAAAGATCTGCTTTAAAAAATAAAGCAGAATAAAAGAAAACTGCACAGAGTTATAGCACTGCATTAAAAGAGAAGCATAATGCAGTCTCCAAAAGCCTGTACTCTCTTACTATCATTGTAGAAGTCACCTCCTGATAATTAATACTTTGGGAATAAATTGTGACATGCTCAACCTTGAAGCGGGACCAAGAAGCACATAATCCACGATTACTGCCTCACCAGTGGGGTCTGGACCTGTTGGCAAAAGGGTGGTGTGTGTGGGGGGAGGTGGTGGAATGGGGTTTGATTCCCAGCACTTTCTGTCAGCTCCCTTCAGAATTACAATATTATAAATAGCTCCTTACGTATTGTAAAAGGGAAACCTAGACATCATACGTGTCTAGCGTTTAGACTGAAACAATGTAAGTGCGTATTGAGTATTACAGATAATTCGATTTTAGCAATAAAGATACATTGTTTTCTGGTGGCATTGTTACAAGATTTTTTAAACATGGAAATTAATAAATAAAAATAACATCTTTAGCAAACTGATAGAATAAAATCTTATCCTGAATTTTCTGTCAACAGTCCATCAGTAGCATCTGCTGTAGAATATTTTCACCCATTCACAAATAACCATAATTTTTGGCAGTTGCTGTCCTCACAGAGTGTTCCAAATTTGAAGGAGACAAACAGTCATCGCATTATGAAAACAGTCTGACCATGATAGACACACAAACACTCTTTTGAAATCCTTTGCTTTTGAGTTTGGTAAATATAGCACTGCTATAAGTAATAAGAAAAAAGTGGCATTCACGATACTGCTTTGACTGCCCAGTAAAAAGAAAACGTGTTGCCATGGAAACAGTGTATGCCAATAATTTATTCTAGAATTGAAAGCAAGCTAATAGTGCACCCAAGTTATGCATCAATTTGATGCAGTTAAATCTATCTAATGTGACCTTATCTGCAGTTTCAGGGTCTTTTGTCACTGACAGAAATCAGTATTGCGTCAAGCCTTTAAAAGTTAACCAAATTAGATTGCAAACTTAGTTTTGGAGGTTTGTGTTTGTGCTTTTTCCCTTAAGTATATCAGCTCCAGTCCTCTCCAAAATGGTATGTGTGGCAGATTTTCTGAAGTACAACACAATGAAAGCATTATAAAAACCTTTTGTAGCATTCACATTTTGCCAGTTACATCCAATAGAATATTTCTAGGCACTCTTTCTTTCCCCCTCGTCCTTGAAATCTTCCATGTGTGCAATGCTTTTGGCTTTGAGTGTCCAATACTTCACAAGAAAAAAAAAGAAAAAAGAAAGGATTGAGTCAAACAGCGACAAAGAGCAAAAAAAAAAAAAAAAAACGATTATATGGGGTCTACAATTTTGGTAGTGTTCAAACAGATTAGTGGAACAATGAGCACTAGGCACATTTCTGAGAAGCAACCACAATGAAAATCTTTCACTTGACACATCTGGAGAAGAAAATAGTTCACCACAAAGCTAGCATTTTAACTATTCATCCAGCCACGACACAAAATAGACTGCTACACCACAGGCAGGTGCTATACATTACAGCAAGTCTAAAATGGTGCATAGCCAAAAAAAAACAACAACGAATGCCATCATCAGTGTGAGTTAATGTCTATGAATATCTATCAAAGTATACAAGTTTGTTTTCTTAAGTGCAAAGTTATCATTTCAGAATGTTCTAGTGAATGGAACCGGAAGCTGAAATTATTTTGGCATTTACCATCCATTTAGTAGGAGGCCGTGACTCACATATAAATTGGCAAGTCATAATCTTGCAAGCGGTGGCGGCTGCTCTACCTACTTGAGTTCCCAAAGGGGAAAGAATGGAAAAGCTTTATAGCGGGTGATTCCTTGAGTCATTTTGCACATTGATGCACTGGGGACCACAACACCTCCTCTCCAGTTTCATGCATTTATTTAACTGTCATAACCTATATTGATAAAGATGGAGATTGAATTGATATGAATAACTGCACTTCTAATATGAAGTGATACTGGACCTATTCATATTCTATTAGTACTACAATAGTGTAATTGCCTGTGATGGTGGATCACAATGTTAAGGTGTGCATTGGTCCTCTCCCATCATTCTGTCAGAACAGAATTGCTTTGTTTTTAGTATTATGTCATGTCCAAAAGGCAAATTCATTAATCTCCTGACATGAGCATTTTAATCAGTTCTGCAATTTTACTTTGTCATCAACATGACTAAATATCAAACATAAGATTCACCCACAATGCCTTCACTATAGTTCATATCTCAGCCACAGTTAATTATCGGTGGCAAACCTCATGTTCGTGTCAGAATAAAATAAATTTGAATTAATTGGTATTCATTGGTTTTCCTTTAAGAAACAGAATACCTCTGCATACAGCCATATGAATTCATTTTGAATCTTTACTGAACTCGAGTTTGTTAAAATTGACTTTCTTCTCCAGTCAAAATTATAACAAGATCATAACAATAAGACATATGAGATAAGTGAGGTTTCATAGCACTGTTCCTATAAGTTACTGTTTGTAGGAAGCCATATGTGATCATCTAAAGATTTCCTATACTAAAAGTAACAGAGCATAAATATTATCACAGCTAGTATACCCTGTCTATATCTTCCTGATAGCTTTCAACTTACTTTTAACACAACAACTACAGCTAAAATCAAGATAATCTCAAATTCACTTTGATATCCTGCTAACAGATTGACACTATTTATTTTTCTGCTGAACAGCCATTCTTTCAAGAAACTACCATAGGCTCAATTTAATCAAATTTATTTATTCTTGTTTTTTACTGTAAGGTGAATTTCAGCTCATCTCTCATAGTCATTCAACATGGTCAGTAGCTTAAGTACTGTTAGAGCTTTGATTTTTCTAAGATCCAGATTTTGAAACCAGGCTTTTTGCCTCATTCACTGACAGGCTAGAGGAATGAGTAATTTATTTGACCTCCTTTCAAATCTATCCTATTTCAAGGTATAACTTGCTTTCATTTCTTTCTCTTTTAAAGGGCTGACAGCTTCTCATTTCCCCGAAGATGGTAAATAGATTGGCTGGTTTCTTACTGTACTGAGATTCCCCATACAATGCCACCATCATCCCCCTTTGTAATGCTAATAGGTTAGTCCTCGCTTAAAATAACTTAATGAGGCTATTTGTGGATGCTCCTTAAAGGCTTTGTTCTTTGAGACTTCCAAACGGAATAATGAATCATCCATTTTTATGTATTTTGAGTTGTTGTTATTCTCAAAGGTTGTGGACAGTGACTTGTGAGAATCAGCCAAGTTGTCAGCAAGCTTAATGAACCAATCCCAATGAGTGCACTTCACTTCTGCTCATTTTTGGGAAGTGACACACCAGTAGAAAGGATAGATAAAAGACTGTAAATTCATTCAGGGATAGACCCCATCATGATACACTGACTTGGGAAAAGCCCAATATTCTGTACTCAGGCAGTGGACACTGATCACTGTGATCGCATTGATGAAATTCCAACTCTGACCTTCAAGTGTCATTAAAGTCCCAGGGTTTCATTAGAGGTTAAGACCTGACTATTTATCTAGACTACTCTGAAATGTTCATTAAGAAAGTTCAAAGAGGCAGCAATAGATAACAGTGCTATAACAATACAGTATTCTCCTTTATTTTATCAGTCTGAAAGTAAACCTAACATGTCTGAGGGACAAGAATTGCTTAACTCTTTCAAAGGGGGTTGATCTCACCATAAATCTGTTTTTTTTAGCTGTCTGTTACATTTCTCTGTAATGGACACTCCTTAGATACATTTAGAGAAATGTAACAAAGGACAATAATAGTGCTGCTCCTTTTAGGGGTTTATTTAAAATCTGTTTTAGAATATATTACATAGGAACAACAACCCGGCATTAAATATTGATCTTCTATGAACACAATTTAATTGAGTCAGACTATCTGATTTATCCCTAATTCCAAGTTGAACTTTAGTTTAACAGCATGATTACCATTTCTGTCAAATCAATCATTCCTTCAATAGTTTGTCAGATGTTACATGAGCATAATCATTACAAATCACATCAGAATTACAGCGTAGGGGAAAAGGTAAAAAAACTAAAATAATGAGTTAATGCAATGAAATCTTTTGCACTCGAGACCTTAGATTTCTACCTGCCAGGCAAAATGTGATCTGGGAAAGGTCAAGTGTAAATTATTTATATTTGTCCAAGGAATTCTACATACATAAGATATGTGTGTGTAGGAATGCAAGTCCAATATTCAACCATAAAAGGAAACTTTTGAAGGGGCATGGCATTCTTAATTTGAATCATCGTGTCTGAATGTCAGTATTAGCCTACATTGCTTGAAATTTTGAAATTAATCAAATTATATTTATTGTGGGGAGGCAGCAGAGGCAATCCCCTGTAGTGCACCACAATACCTCTGCAAAGCATACCAAGATCCATACCCATGAACACAATCAATAGCATTAAATCAAGGAAATATATAATGTGCTACTTGTGAGTAATAACATTAAGCTCCCAGATATATTCCAGACCGAAACACAGCCAGAATAATAATTCTGTAGACCAAAACATAAAAATGATGTTGAATAGAAAAAATTGCTGCATAATACAAATCAGTCTTTATATTGAAGTCATTCGTCCTTGTTTCTGAGAGGAAGAGGTTTATAGAGAAACATCTGCTTATGCGACATCAAAATCCCCCAAATAGTCTTGCCCAAATATTAACTCTAGACTCTTGAGGACCACATAATTTCTGGTATTCGTTCCACCTGGACTCTTAATTACTGTTACTTAATTGAACTATATGCTCAAATGGAGCAGTTGAACCATTTTACCAGGTCCTGGGCATTTAAAGAGACCTGTACAACATGTTGGATTGTGACCTTTATAGACTGGCGTTGTGTACCACTGGGATAGCATGGAGCAGTTAGCAATCAAGGTTTATACATTTGTGTTGCCTCCAGGTTCCATTATTTTAGGCATGACTTCTCCAGTGTTTATCACTAGTATTTTCTTATCATGTCAATAGGTGCTTTGATTTTGTATGTGTTTTCCATGCCCATTACTACTTTGTAATAATAACGACTTGAAAATAAAAAACTTAAAATGTTGGCCAAAGATTGAACGGTAGAAGTGCAAACAACAAATGAAAAGAAGGATACCATAGTTTAAATTACCCAAAGGAACTTCCCCTTGTAGTAAATCAATAGATATTCAATTGCTACCCATGTTTGATAAATGGGACTGTTGATGGAACTCGTAACACAGACTTATTACGAGAGCAGCTGTTTTTTCTTTTAGGTTGATGGTTTCATCCCAGTATCGACCCTTTCTTTTTGGCTTACTGAGTAGTCTCAGGGGGCGTATCTTGGTAGCTTCCTAAGATGCTCGGCCAATTTATAACTCGCTGGACCAACCCGATGCTCACCCGATTTCACCCTCTCTTGCGTAGCCTTGAACATATTTCAATTTGATCTCTTCCAAAATAGATAGAATAATAAATAGATTTTTGTAGTCATTTCATCCTACTTAATCAAATCAATAAATATAGTTGTTTTAAGGAACTTCAAAATCATTGGCAGTCTTTGCTTACTCTGTGAAAACATACTGGACTTCAACTAACACTCCTTTATCTCTGTCATCCTGTATAAGCAATAATACAAATCTGCACAACTTCTTGTCCCAGACCAAATCATTTTCTCATCCTCCCTTATTTAATATCCCATCTGAGAAGGACAGTGTAGTCTTTCTTTCCCCTTTAATTTTCTCTGTACAAAGAAAGCTATGCAATGGGTTTGACTTTGCAGCATTTAATTTAACTGTAGGATTATGAAGAAAAGCTGCACTTTACACTTTAACATTAATTTGCTGTAGGTGGAATATATTTCTGTTTAGTGCATGTACAGTTTCAGAATCTAATTATGAAGCCTGCCTGCCGCTTGTGTAATATGCAGATTGAGGGGCTGTCATAGCTGGGTAACTGCAAGATGGCAGGGGAGCCACTTTTTCAGAGGTGAACTATCATATAACTCATTATTCAAACCTGTGCTTGGGGTTCTCAATGGATTTCAAAAAGACTTACAACTTGGATTCCGAGGAAGAAAAAGTGATCTGTATTGCCACAAGTACGTCTCCAGCTCAGTGGTTTTTAATTAAGCAAACTAAAGAATGTTTTTATTTTTACCTGCAGCTGGAATTGGAATGCAATTTCTTGTTATTAATTTATCTGTTTATCAGTAGCTTATTTGTATTGATTATTTTTGAAATGAAAAGCCAAAAGGTGTTTTTTGTTGTCTTAGGCATTTCAGTACATTATTATTTGCTAAACCTCACTGTGCTCAGATGCAAATTAAACAAATACAAATATAGGCTCTTGCAGGTAAACTAAAAATATGTTTTCAGATGACCTACACATTCCAAAACAGGCACTGTTATCTAGTCTAGCAACAGCACATATGCTTCAATATGAATACCTAAAAAGTAAAGAATTGTCAATATTGTATGCATTAATGATGCATATCTGTTAAAAATAGTTGCATCTATTTCTAAATTTGAACATATTAAGTGCAACAAAACATGAAGCTTATCTCAAGAAAATAGTCATAGGCATTTTGATGCATGCATTCAGATCTGTTATGCTTTTGTGCTGTTCTGCATCCATCAATCCGGAAGCCCTTGTTAGACTTGAGAGATGGATGCAATCCTAAATATAGCGTAGAACCTTATCCAATAACCAAGAGTCCTCTGTCAAGAAGCTCAAGCTTGTTGACAAATTGACAGTATTCCAGTTTGATAATGATCCGAAGCACACATCCAAGTCTTTGACCAAATGCCTAAAGGAGCATTAAGTCAATTTTAAAAAGGAGTCTGTAGGTACTTCTAAAATTATCAACAAAACAGTTTAATGCAACACACATTTATATTTAAGAAAACTAAATGATATTACACATTCTAGAGTTATGAGTCACAGATTAACATTTCTAATTGATTTCTCAAATGTCATGAATCATGAACTCCAAACTGTTAAACTTATCTGAACTTCGTCACAGAGAGGCCTCTCTGGCTTCGGGCTCAGATAACAGCACACGGCACGAGGTCCGTGTGGTTGGAACAAAGGCAGTCCTGTCTGGCTTTGTCCAAGAACTTCCACTCAGTCGATGCACCTGGAAGTTGGGGTTTCGCGAAAGTAGAGTCGTTTCCAAACAGATTTTCCACTGGTTTGAAGGCTCCAAGGTTGTGCACAAAATCTTCTTTGTAAGCTGGGGTTCCACCGTACTTACTTGAAGACAAAGTCTTTGAGGAAAGCAGGGCCCTGTTTGTTCCAAGGGTCAAGTTTCTTAAGACTCAAATAGCTATTTAAATGACTGAACACTTGCGTATACAGTCGAATTGTCCAGCTGTAAAACTCCACTGATCAGGTGGGCACAGGCGGGCTGCGCAGTCTGTAAAGTTCTTTATTTAATAAAGTCCTTTAAAAGAATTCTTCGTACGGCTCAATCTCCTTCTCCCAGTTTAACTCTTCTGTTGCCGGCAAAGACTTGGTTGGTTTCTGGTTCCGGTTTGGGCAACAGAGCTACAGGTTGAGCTGTGGCAGCGAGTAACTGGTTCAGGTGAGAGAGAGAGAGAGAGAAAGGCCATGTGCTATTCTTTATAGTCTGACAGATCAATAGGTGATTGGTTCTTGAGTTTTTGAGATTGGATTTCGGTTTCAGCCCCCAGTGTCCTATTGGAGGGGGGCTTGATTTATGACTGATGTCAATCCATGCCATCTTTTGGAAATGCCAGTTGGCCCGGGTTCGTAGCTCTATGTCGGGATTTCGGCTCTCGTCCACTTCAAAGAGTTTTTATCACCTACAGGCCCCTTTCTCCAGACATCTCATAGCAGAATTCCAAACTATTTGGCCTCTTCTTGGTGCCATCCTCCCCAAAACTGTCACTTTGATGCAAACCAGTTCCAAGCTGATGAGCTAAGGAAATCTGATAACTTTGGGGGGGGAAGAGGTCTTCTTTAGATCAGTGCTTCAGCTCAGAGCCAAAATGCTCTTATCAAAATACACCCAACATAACGCTACATCATCATACCACTCAAAAATATGATTACAAGTAATGCTTTAAACTTCAAAACCTGAAATCAGTCTCTGTAATCTCAAGCTCACATGCTGTAGCGCCATTCATCTCCTATTGTGGGTATTTAAAAGTGAAAGATGATTTTCCTTTTCTAGACATTTCAGATGCTACCCTGGGGTAAGGTTCCATCTGGTGCTGTCAACACAACTATTAACTGTATGCTGTCCTGCATTTTAATCTACAGATAGGGAAAAAATAATAATAATAATGTATTCTTAAGGATGCTAAGGGCTATATTAAATAAGACATGTTCACATTCCACTAATGGGAGAAGCCTCAAGAATGTTTTGCAGTATTGAATGGGAAATGTCTCGTGTTGCAAAACAGGCAGAGATGGTTTGCTGGTGTGATTTAAAAAATGGGAAGGCACTTTGTACAAGACTAACAAATCAAAGCGGTTATTATTAAACTTAAAACAGGCGTTAACTGAGAAGAATTTGCACGACAGAAATAAATGTGTCTACTGAGGTTGTGTAAGCAATACAAAATGAACCCCTGCTGTTGCAGTTGCTAAGTATGTTTAGTCAGATCTGGCTTATGACACGGGTCAAACATAATGACGGATGTAAGGAGTAAAGTATAATTTTATGAAAACAAAGAGGACAGGTTTTTCTCCTTGAAATAAGCAGTATATATATATATATATATATATATATATAACATTTATGTATAATATATATTATACATAACTATATATGAGGTGTTGTATCACAGCAATTAAGAACAGAAAGCACTTGTGTTTTGTTTTTTTGAGTGTCTGGCATTTTATTAAATTCAGTTCATAGACTTCACAATAGAGCTTTCAACCCGCCAGGAACAAACAAAGCAACAAATATCATTTTACAATGCCACAAACTAAGCCTTCATCTTGATGGATAGGATGACACCCTAAAGATGCGTTATTTGTTTGTGATGCTGCTGGGTTGCTCTAGATTGAAGATTCGATCCTATACGGTCAGGATTTTCAAGTGAGTGTCTTTTATTGTCATTTATAAAGAAGATATCTTCTTTTAAAGTGTTGATTGACAAATTAGATGTTCACTTAAGACACAAAGCAGCACCTCAGTCACCCCATTAGTGTCAGAAAAGTGATAGACTATTTTAATTAAATGAACAAGGACGGGTTTTGATCAGGGAAGATAATAGATAAAAATTACAGAGATACTGAAGTCATGTCAGTGTCAACGTATGTCTGGGTCTATCCTAAAGTCTATCAAAGCTTTGTATTAGAAAATAGATATTAAAATAAATGAAGAAATAAAATAACTGCAAAGATATATATCAGGATTGGTTATTTCTGCTACAGATATTTATATATGAGATATTTAAATATATACTGATATATAGTAAAGTGCATGATTTTGGTTTAAGTACAAAGTCCAGGTCTAAACCTTTTGGCGAATGAGGTAATGTGTATGGCATCAACATATGGCGATTTCAACATATTCTATGCCTAATACACACATTCATACATAAATATGTATGTATGTATGTATTAGGCATGGTATATGATGAAATCTCTATATTTTTCCAAATGTCTACTTTAGCATTTTGTGATCCATCAATGGACAATTGCTAAATAAAACCCTAACCATACAGATCTACTTGTGGCCAAAATTATATAATAGTCCATCCTGTTGGGTCTAATATAAAAAGATTCAGCCATGTATGTAGTAGAATTTTTCTCTTTAGAGTGAATCAATTCTTGGTAGGTTTTTTTGTTCTAAATTATGAATGTTAAGAATGCTTTCTATAGATTTATTGATTTAATCATTCTTTTGGATCTGACGTGATTTAAAGTAATTATAGTGTGTCAGTTTAAGGATTTCCCCCCTCTGGCTTCATTGCATATTCACTGTTTCTTTTCATAAGATATGCCTGGTAGTCACTGGGAGAAAGGCAATCTTAATTAAAGCTGCCAAGTTTGATAACTGGGATTACTTATACCAAAGGTTTAATCATCAGTGTAAGCAAAGGGCCGAAGTTATTTATTAAGATGTGTTCATAAATACATAATAAAGCTGCAGAATCAATTTATATGGTTTTACCATTTCCAGTGTCCTGCTGTATTGACATAATAAAATAAAATCAAGGTGCAGTTTTGTTAGGATTGTATCTTTAAAAATATCAGTAAAATCAAGTACAATGCACTCACCCTTACTTTCTATTAATGTGCAACTCAAAGATAAGTAGCACCTGGCAGAAATGCAGTCTTGAATAGATTGTGTGAAAGACTGATGTGGTTTTGCTTGACAATTTTTAAACCGTGATTGTGGGGTTAGAACAATGTTTTACGAACAACAAAATATACATAGGACCAGACACATCAACTTAATCTAATTATGTAGCAAACTGTATTCTAAATCTCCTGTTTGAGGGTTTTATTTTCCGATGCGTCTGGTTTTCCTGCGTTCTTCTCATGTTCCCCACAATAATCCCCCACGTTCTGGATGCCATAGTGGGAAGGAGGCTCCCAAGAGGGGCAGCGACCCGATGGAATTTCAGTAATCATTCTGTGAACAGAGAAGACCTTGCTGAGTATTTTGAAATGGTCGAGACTTCTGGGGATTTTGAGCCGGTTGGAAATGTATTCAGTCATTTTGAGAATTTCATTCAGCAACTGTGGCCCTCTTCTGCTTATTGTTGAAAGCATTTAAGAAAATATATTTAAGAAAGGCTACAGTAAAATAATGCTTGTACACATACTTGTCAGTTACATATCCTGCTCCTTTAAAGCCAGTGATTGTACACTGTTACTTTGGATAAGTAATGTGTGTTAGTGCACAATATCTATATCTTTTTGTGACTATTTTAAAAGAAGCAGTAGTTGCTATAAGTGGCGCATAACGTTAAAAACATATTCTGCCAAAAACAGTCATTAAAAAAAATGTATATATATATTTAGATCATCTTCCAAATGATTTTCAAATTCACCAGCCACTACTGCACACAACCTACAACAATATAATAATATATTGCAATTGTAATATATTATAATTGGAAAGTACATATTCATAAATAATGGAACTGTGAAAGTAATGATCTTTTTTCATTTGGCTTTGATTTTCATAATTACAAGCTTGATATATTAAGTGCAGTAAAGGTATTGGCAGTTTAATTTAACTTTTCTAAGCTTCCTTGATTATAATAGTAATATAATGTGTTTCAGATTGCAAGAACTTTTTGTTTTGCCTCACACATTTGCATTTTTAACTACATCCATTTAGGCAAAGTTAAATACAGTTATTTGGTTGAGATGACAATAGCGATTACAATGATAATATTGTTTTGGCGACATTATATTTCTTAACATTCTTAATATTATATTACTTGTTGTGGAAGTGATCCATGTTTTATAACCAACATGCATCCATTATGCTATTAAAGGCAATAAACAATTCACATTTTAGTCAAGAAACAAACACACACACACACACACACACACACACACACACACACACACAAACAACTTTAAAATGTACTAATTATTGTGGAAGGGAATTGCCATGTTAAGAATAAAAAAATAAAGGTGTTGATAGATTTAAAGATATTCAGAAAATGTATGCACATATAACTATATATATATATATATATATATATATATATATATATGTTAAAATGTTATAATAAAAACAACAAAAAGAATATATATTCTGGTTGCACAAATATATCACTAAAACAGGCAATTTTAAACCAAAAAACAAATCTGAAATTCCACTATTAATGAGAATGATAATGCATTAATTCCTGAGTCACAAGTTAAAAAAAGACAACATTTTGATATATTTTAAGGTCATGAAATTTGCTACACCAAGCTTTCCATTGTTAAATACTATAACATAACATGACAAAACAATAGATTGATTAATACATAATTTAATACAGGCCTTCAATTAATTATAATTAAACATAGATAAGCTGGGCTTTGCACAGGGAGTGTGTTGAAATGCCACCACAACTTACAAAGAAGGGAGATATATTAGATCGTCAAGTCTTAAACTAAAATGATCACCGTTCCCAAGTCACATCCCAGTTAAACACAGAATGTCAAACCCATAAGCTGTAGTTAAATCAGTGACCAAAGTAGAATTATAAGGAGCATGCATTAAGTAGAACCGCTTGGGTTTTCAAATCGACATCGACAGCCTTGGGGCCATTGGCTGTGCAATTTTTTAAGATAGGATTCTCATTAAGTGGACTAGGTCTTCATCAGTTATAAAAAACATAGGTGTTCAGGGTTTCCTCATCTACATTGCTCCTGAATGTTTTCTAATCTTGATACTTTTTTAATGTTCATATATTTACTTTTTTGTATTACTACTACTAGTACTGCTACTGATAATAATGATCATAAAATGCACTTTTAGTCACTAGTCTATTGAGCCAAATGCATTTAATTATGTCTGAACAGCTTCTGCATTTAACTCAATAAAGTAATTATTAGCGAAGTCTTGAGTACTTGTGCATAAATACCTTCTCAAAGGATTTCCTTTCATAGAGAAGGTGCACAAAACAAGATAAATGATGTATGTAAACAACTGAACTTCTGTTCCTGCCTAAGTTAATTAAGCATCCCGGTTTATTTTTTCCAGACACTACACCTCAAGCCCAAAGCATATATACAACACCTCTTAGAAAATGGTTTGTGGCATACATTCCCAAACAGTTTTTACCAGTATTTGAAAATATTCAAGGTTATCATCCTTCCATTTTCTGTCTTTCCAAGTAGGTCATCTTCCATTTCACAAAGATATTGTAAGATTTATTTTTTGTTTAGTTAATCTCATGCAAAAGAGTGTGTAACATCTGCATGAAAATATTAAATAACAGACCGTCTTAAGTGCTTACTATACTAAACGCATTTGCTTTGATTTTTTGTTAGAGCAATAGTTGCTAAATAGTTGCTAAATCAAATGTTAATAATACTGAAGTTCAAATGCTTTCTATTGAGATTTTATTCACTTTGTAGATTGTTACACATTAAGGCTGGGATTAAATCAAAACTTATATCAAACCAGCTAATAGAAAACTACAGAACTGTACTCAGTTGCGGCTTCACTTTTAGTTTCTTCTAATCAGAAATGTAACCGCTAGGTTTTTAGTTTGCTATTAGCAGGTGGGGCAAAGTTTTTATTTAATCCTAAATACATGTTAACAAATGCTTAATTACACAGTTCTTATGAGTAACTAACATGTAGTTAATGAGTACCTACTATGTTAATACACTGTAACTAGGGAGACCTATTGTAAAGTTTAACCATGAAATTATTAAAAATACATACTGAAATCACATTCAGTAGCCATTGAATATGACTAGTTTTTTGAGGGATTTCAACTAGACCTTCTCTCAAGCCAGACATTTACTAGTAGCAGTAGTAGTAAAAAATAATGATAGTAGTTTACTTTATTTAAAGTTCTGCTTATTGCAGATGTCAGACCAAGAATTAAGATGCAGCAGCAAATGTAAACATTCCCAATTTGCTTTCACAGAAGGATCACAGACAGAAAAGCAACTGAGCAACAACATCTCCAACCAATTAGCCTGTCCATCTGCTCAGTACCAGTGCAGGTTAACAGCACCACCCTACAAACAAATATTTCATTAATAGGGCTCGGTTCTCTCATTTGAGATTCAGCCCTTCCATAGGTTACTTTGATACATAGGCAACACACTTACATCAATATCTTTACTGGATTATATTTATGTCCAAATGTTTTTCTTATATTGTATATAAGTAGTATTAGTATAATTATTATTGCTTGGTTGTTTGAGTCATGCAATGCACTGTTATGTTTCTGTGTAAACTATGTTGGAATTTAGAGTTTTCAGGTGATTTATGCGTGAGATGGCTTGTAATAAGCCCCATTCACACTGATATACCAACAAAATGCAGGCAACCTTTGCCTGCTTTCTCCTATTGCACCCCCGTTATTGCAGAGACATGTTATACTGCAACAAAGTTAAATCAACTAAAATAAATGAGAAAAAAAGCATGACATTACATTGTGTGTATATCTATATCTATACCAAAAATCTGAGTGTGCAGATCTGCAATTGATTGCTTGCTCAAAACTTATTTTATTTTTTGACAAGTTTGACATTACTGCCTTACATTAAATAACTCGAAACAAACTACTGGAAGTCTAACATGTTTTCCTATGTATAGAGATATTATATTTTGCATGATTTATTGGTATATAACTTCTGACATATGTGTGGCAATAGTTAGCATTACATACGTCACCAACCTGTTGGTTCATCAAAAACACTCTGTGTCACTTGCTGTGACTACATTATTGTCAGCCTCCACCGTTTTTCATTACGCTCACAAGTTCTTGGTCAAAGGTGGTTGTGTTGTGGTCAAAACGTGAAAATGCACTCCTATTCTGATTGGTTACGCCAGTTAGTTAACGTACTGCGTCGACAACACAAGGATGTGACGCGTCATATGCCGACTTTCCTAATGCCACAAAAATGTTAGCATTTAGACTTGGTCCTGAGGTGGAAAATAAACCCTTTCACACAGACACAGACAGACTTGCCAGCAAGCACATTTTAAATCAAATGACCAAACATCTTTTGATCTGTAGTTCAGAATGTACACCAAATATGTACAGTGCTAATATGTTTGCCAGAAAGATAAACAGATAGTTATGGTCACTAGCATATTCTCGGTTAATTTTATTTTATGTAAATTATACCCTTATTTTATGTTGTTTTAATATATTGAACTACTTTCATCCATACATTTATTTTATGTTCATATTATATGTGTTTTAAAATAAAATTAAACTGGATGCTCAGATTATATATAAAACATTAATAATTTGATGGAAAAATAAATAGTAATGTGCAAAATGGTCAAAATCAAGCTAATTTAAGCTTTGTAACTATATAGAGAGATAAATAAACTACGATCTTGATCAAATATGTAATGCTATGGGAATATAATTAACATTGTTGCTGATATGCGTGTCTGTTTATGTGTGTGTGTATTTACTGAAACACACAAGGTAACATTATATTCCTTTAGGTTTTGTCTGAAATCCAAACATAATTGGCCATAAACGAGAGGAAACAAATGCTCAATCCTCAAGTTAAATACAGCAGACTAATTAAAGTCATAGCTATTTAGCCAAAGGGGATTTATAAACACTGCTTTACACAAATGCTATTCCTGTCATCGACTTCTTCAAATTTCATACCCATTACCACCCTTAAAATCAAGTTCATGCCAATCAACCAGTCAACTTGGGTTGACAGCAGATCCTTCATAGGTCCTCATATATATTATTCTTTTTAATACCTGCCTTCTGTGTAAATGTTTTTTCCTAGCTCCTGTCTCCACTGAGAGGTAATAGATCATCATAATTTTGTTTCCAGCTTCCTCACATTGGTACCCAGAGACTTTTTTTTCACTTAGGGCAACAGAAAGGTCAGCCGGAGTATTAGTCACGTCCTCATCAGCCTTGCAGTGAGAAATAACATCTGATATTAGTAAGTGCTGGACTTGTCATTTTGGGAGACTGAGAAGCAAGGTATAATGACTGCAATACATTATAAGGGCATATCACTGCATAAGAAAATTAAAAAATGTTGTAATATATTACAAGTTAGGGTACATGTATGTCACTTTTTTCTGATTGTAAATATATTTAATTTAATCTGAATTTTAAAATGTTATCACAGCACAGGAAATTCAACTGAAGAAGAGCGTCTTTTGTAAAATGACAGATACTACATGAAGAAAGGACAAAACCAATTTTTTTTCAGAAATGTCATTAGTTGCAAATTACTTTAAAGGTCAGCTTTGCAATGTGTAGTGCTCAGTAAATTACAAAATATGCAGAATAAATAAATTTATAATTAGCCAAGTATATTATCTTAGTGGAATAACATGTTATGCCACCTGATAAATCAAGCAAACTGCTTTGAAACACTTAAAAGAATGGATCAGTAACTAAACGTTATGATTGTTCTTTTTTTATTCCTCATTTGATTTATGCTGTGCCACATTTCTGTTGTGTAATCTCAATCTCAAGCAAAATTCAAAACATGCATAAAGTGTCCAACACTAGAATAAATCTAATGTCTATCCCCCAGAAAGTCCCAGAATCTTAGAAAGTTGTCATGAATACTCGTGTAGGCAATTGTTCATAATGGACTAGCTGTTCAAAAATGTGGCTTCTAGTTGTAGTTATTCTTCTTTACCTCTTCTGTTACAGTAATATTTTTAAGAAAAGGATTGTGTGCCAACAGCCCATAATGCCCCCTGGAATGGTGAAATGCCCAACTATAAATTCGATAGAATTAAACAAATAAATCAATAGGTGCATATACCAGCTTAACAAAAGATATACCAACCACTGTATACGAGCAAAAACTGTTCAGCTACTTTCTAACACTGGTCTGGAAATGAGGAAAATCATATTAGTGACAGGACACTGGAATGAACGCTCAATGCACAGCTGCTGGATAGGAGATCCACAGGAAAGACACAATTGGTCCACAGTTTTAACTCAGAGATAGTGGCAGCTGACCAGCTGGTGACGGTGATGCTCCAAGGGGCGAGGGCGACTAGACGGTCCCTGGCATCCAATGTGGCAGCGCGCCACCAGCTCTGTCTGTCCCAGGCACGACGGATAGGACCCGCCTCATGGATGCCCACATCTTGCCGGGCTTCACTTTTGGCCCCATCTGTGGAGGAGATGCTCTTGTACACCCTCCAAGAGAGAGAGCAATCCCTGCAGCTGGCCCGGGTTTACACATTGCACCCCAAGCCCAGCAGCGCAGGCAGCCTGCGGCAGCTCGCCGACAGGGAGGCCCCATGATCGCAGCTCCCAGGCCACAATCCAGGCAACAGCCCCGCCCTCCTGCCGACCTCCGCCAGCATCTGGCCCAGCCTTACACCCCCCAGCAACTCTCAAATTGGCAACTCCGCACCCAAGACTTTGGTGAGCTCCACATTATATCAGTTGGCTACTCCCTATAGTTTCAAACACGTCCACCCCCCTTCCGAGGCGTGGTGTGGACGTGAGTAAGGGACCCATTGCAGTGTGTGGTGCTTCGCATCGAAACCACCGCTCTCCTGGAGAAGTGAGCAATCTACGATGTAGCGTAAGGTACACTTATAAATTTCAATTTAAGAAGTGAATTTATAGTATCACCTTATCACGAATCCTGGAATCTTGTAGAACTCAATTTCTGTAATAATTGGACACAGACACCAATTCCAAAGATATAAATTGTCAAATTTATTCAAAAACAAAGACTAAATGTAGCACTACACTAATTATACAAAAGGGAAAAACTAATTAAAATTCAACTCTAGATCAACAAATCAAAGACAAATCACTTCCGTGACCAAATCAAAGACCATGGGATCGCATATGATAACACAAATCGTTAAACAAAAAAGGTTATAAACACATTGACTACAATACCGGTTAGTAAGACGAAGGTGAGTCTCTCGTTAGTATTATTAGTCAGACATTAAATAACTACGCAGGTTAGTTTTTATGTCTGGTAACTTCTCGTTATATATATATATCAGTCTCATTTACGTTTAGGTGCCGAGAAAGATCCTATCATTACTTGTTACCACAATTTCCCTTAACTGATTATTATTCAATGATTAAGGATAGGCAGGGCCACCAATTATCTAATGTCTATTAACTTGTGTCAATTTCAGACTAAACAGTTACACAGGAATGAGAAGATATTTCTCGGCGTTGACAGATTTTATTTCTAAAATTATCAACAAAACAGTTTAATGCAACACACATTTATATTTAAGAAAACTAAATGATATTACACATTCTAGAGTTATGAATCACAGATTAACATTTCTAATTCATTTCTCAAATGTCATGAATCATGAACTCCAAACTGTTAAACTTATCTGAACTTCGTCACAGAGAGGCCTCTCTGTCTTCGGGCTCAGATAACAGCACACAGCACGAGGTCCGTGATTGGTTTGGAACAAAGGCAGTCCAGTTCGGCTTTGTCCAAGAACTGCCACTCAGTCGATGCACCTGGAAGTTGGGGTTTCGCGAAACAGAGTCTTTTCCAAACAGATTTTCCACTGGTTTGAAGGCTCCAAGGTTGTGCACAAAATCTTCTTGGCAAGCAGGGTCTCTCACCGTACGTATGTGAAGACAAAGTCTTTGAGGAAAGCAGGGCCCTGTTTGGTTCCAAGGGTCAAGTTTCTTAAGACTCAAATAGCTATTTAAATGACTGACACTTTCGTATTCAGTCGACTTAGTCAATTGTCCAGCTGTAAAACTCCACTGATCAGGTGGGCACAGGCGGGCTGCGCAGTCTGTAAAGTTCTTTATTTAATAAAGTCCTTTAAAAGAATTCTTCGTACGGCTCAATCTCCTTCTCCCAGTTTAACTCTTCTGTTGCCGGCAAAGACTTGGTTGGTTTCTGGTTCCGGTTCGGGCAACAGAGCTACAGGTTGAGCTGTGGCAGCGAGTTTCTGGTTCAGGTGAGAGAGAGAGAGAGAGAGAGAGAGAGAGAGAGAGAGAGAGAGAGAGAGAGAGAGAGAGAGTGCGCTGTTCTTTATAGTCTGTCAGATCAATAGGTGATTGGTTCTTGAGTTTTTGAAATTGGATTTCGGTTTCAGCCCCCAGTGTTCTATTGGAGGGGGGCTTGATTTATGACTGATGTCAATCCATGCCATCTTTTGGAAATGCCGGTTGGCCCGGGTTCGTAGCTCTATGTCGGGATTTCGGCTCTCGTCCACTTCAAAGAGTTTTTATCACCTACAGGCCCCTTTCTCCAGACATTTCACAGCAGGACTCCAAACCATTCGGCCCATTCTCGGTGCCATCCTCCCCAAAACTGTCACTTTGATGCAAACCAGTTCCAAGCTGATGAGCTAAGGAAATCTGATAACTTTGGGGGGGAGAGGTCTTCTTTAGATCCGTGCTTCAGCTCAGAGCCAAAATGCTCTTATCAAAATACACCCAACATAACGCTACAATGAAGTGCCCCCTCCAGGGAAGTACGAGCAATTCTATTCCCCATACTTCCTTGTGCCAAAGAAAGATGGCGGTTTCCACTCAATCTTGGATCTGAGGTGCCTGAACACCTTAAGGTGCTGCACTTCAAGATGCTCAACCTGCGCACCATGTCCTAGGCCATCAAGCCCGGTGACTAGATCACCACGGTGGATCTGAAAGATGCGTACTTTCACATCCCCATTGCACAGGCGCATAGGAAGTTTCTCCTCTTTGCCTTCGAAGGCTGAATGGTCAAGTTTGCAGTTTTCCCCTTCGGCCTGTTGCTAGCCCCATGCACTTTTTCCAAGTGCATGGATGTCATGTTAGCCCCCTTGCATTGCCAGGGGGTCCACATCCTCAATTATCTAGACAACTGGCTGGTTTGTTCTCACTTGAGGGATCAGGTTCAGAGCCACACGAACCTAATTCTAGACCGTCTCTCCAAATTGGGCCTCCGGGTCAATCGAGAGAAGAGACGCCTGACACCAACTCAGCAGGCACAACTGGGACTGCGCCTCAATTCTGTTACCATGCTCACCACCACCAGAGAGTTGCCTCAATACACACGTCTCTTTCTCTTACGACTGAGAGCTCATGTCGGGGTGTCCCTTTGTCAGAGGCTGCTAGGCTTCCTAGCGGCTGCATCACAGACTCTCCCCCTTGGCCTCCTCCAATTGAGGCTGCTGCAGTGGTGGTTCAGGTCTCTCAGGATGCACCATCGCCGCAATTGAGCACGCTGAGTCACAGTCACACAGGCTTGCTGGAAGGTGCTCCATTGGTGGCGGAGCCCTCACAATTTGACCCTTGGTGTGCCCCTAGGCCCAGTCTGCCACCGAGCAGTCATGATGACAGACACTTCCAAACAAGGTTGGGGAGCAGTCTGTGTCCGAGGCAGGTGAACGGAGCCCGCACGGGCCCTCCATATCAACGTCCTGGAGTTACAAGCGGTGCTCCTTGGACTCTTTATTTTACTGCCAGTCCTATGGGATAGACATGTGCTGGTTCGGACAGCGATGGATGCCTATATCAACAAGCAAGGCGGTCTCCTGTCGTGCAGACTGTAATGTCTAGCAAGCCGTCTGTGGGCACAGCCATGGTCACACTCCATCAGAGCAGTTCATCTCCCCGGCCTATCCAACATGGCGGCGGACCTCCTCTCTCAGGGAGCCCCCAGGTGCAGGGCACACTTTGGTACTCCAATCTGGGCCTCCTCCAGCTTTGGGCCTGGCCCCTGAGTGGGAGCGTTTGATTGCCTGGGGTCTGTCAGACGTGGTAGTAGCCACTATTCAGTCGGCAAGAGCTCCCTCTACGAGGTCGCAGTATTCCTACTGCTGGCGGACATTTAGCACCTGGTGCCAAGACGGCGGTCAAGACCCAATTAATTGCCCCATTGGGGTCATATTGCAATTTTTACAGGAGCTTTTGGACCAAGTCCCTGTCCATGCTCAAAGTGTAAATGGCGGCCATCTCCACATGTCATGTCAGGATTGATGATGAGCCCCCTGGGTCTCATTTCCTGGCTGCGCAACTCGACAGCTACGGCCTCCTTGCACCCTTTCACTGCCCACATGGTGCCTTAATGTAGTGCTAGACACACTTTCTCAAGCCCTATTTGAGCCATTGAACTCAGCTGAGCTGAAGCTTGTGTCACTTAAGTGACTGCGCTCAAGCTGTTCTCGATGCCTTGCTATGTGTGCCATAGAGCAAGAGTCCGCTGCTGCTGTCCTCAGTGGTAAGCACTTGAGCGGGCTCTTGTGTTCCCCTGTGTACATAGTTCATTTGCCATTATAGTAGAGCTAATGTTGCCCTGTCGGTCTAATCTGCAGGCACCAACTGCTCCTGTGTTCCGCGGGTGGCGCATGAGTTCGTTCCTGTGCCTTGTGGTGTATATAGTTTGTTTGTATCACATTTTAAGTGGTCAGCACAATGGAGCTCTACGCTCTGTACTGTTCAGTTGAGTAGGATGCTCCTGTGCTGCACGGAGGCAGCATGAATGTTCCTGCTGCCATGCTATACATATCGTTGGTTTTCAGCTCGGCTACTCTATTGCCTAGCCAGCTGTGCATTATGTTGTTTTCAATGGGTCTGTGGCCCCACTCCTGTGATAATGCTCGGAGGCCGCACAAGATGCCTTTATTTTGCCAAATATTGTACAAGTAGATTACGTCCTCGCTCCTAACCCTGTAAGAGTTAACCTCTGTAGCCCTGCTTTGTATATTCTGAATGCAGATTGTTCCCAGTAAGAGCATGACTGTGGTTCTCGCTCCTGGGCGGCCCAGGTATGGCCCTATGGGGTTCCTGGGATTACTGTCTGGAGTTGTGTTGCTACGGCCCCTACCAGTACACCTCGGGGTAGGCTCCCTTATCAGCTCACTGCCTCCGCTCTTGCCATGGTTTTGTTATACAGTAACCCCTCCACCTTGGGCAATGCTTCCAACGTGAAAGATAACGATGGGTTGCGAATGCGACCCCGGTTATCTGAAAAAGGAAGCACTGCCCAAGGGTTGCAAGGGTGGCAAAGATGGAGTCCTGGCTCCCAACAAAAGAAGATGACCTTTGCAGACATCATGTTTCATAGAACAGGAAATGAAGGGACCTGTTCTGAGTGACGAGCGCAGGGGCCAATGGCAGCTTTGATAGAGTGACGTTTTCAATCAGGTTCCTACGGAAGTGCGCAGAAACCCCTCCCCCTTGGGCAGTGTTTCCTTTTTCGGATAACCAGGGTTGCATTCGCAACCTATCGTTTTCTCTTCCATGTATTCTACCTGCAGTTATACCTGCAACTTTTAAGAAAAAAAATCGAATCCAGGAACAATATGTTTGTTTAGCAATTTATCAGCCATCATAAATGCCAATAAAGTGTCAGAAATGGTTTATTATGAAATACCAGATGAAGGTTATTAGTAATTATACTGTTTAGTAATGTACTTATTCCATTGGTGAAACCTGTCCAATTCCATTTTGATGTATTGTTATCAAAAAGATAGTTTCCTGCTGAACATTTATCCTTAATCAACAATGTGACACTTCATCAAGGTCATAATGAATTTTGGCAGGCTTACATGTGTACCCATTTATACAGCTGGGCAGTTTACTGGAACAATCTAAGTGAAGTACCTTGCTCAGGGGTACAACAGCACTGCCCCACCTGGGATTTGAACCCACAATCTTCCAGTTATGAGTCCTGAGCCCTAACCACTGCCTAACACAGTGCTGCCTCACCAGTCATGCAGGTCAGGTGCTCCCAGCTGCTGATTCACCCTCCCAGGTGTAGTGCCTAGCAACATGCCACAAAAATATTTATACATATATATATATATATATATATATATATATATACACACACACACACACACTACCGGTCAATAATGTTAGGACACCTCCAGTTTTTATTGAAATTTATGCAGTTTAATGTCCCAATGTACTCTGAAATTAAAGCACAGAACAAATAAACATTACATTTGGTTTTATAAGGGCAGGTACTGAGACTAACCGAAGGCGCAGTGTGTTGAATGTGGAGAAATTTTGTCAAATGAGGCGCTAAAACCATCAAAGCTGCAGAGACATTTGAACTCAAAACACCTGGGCTGTGTTGGGAAGCCAAAATATTTTTTTCTAAGGAAAAAAGATGGGCTTCAGGCTCAACAAAAAGTCATAACATCATTATCAACTCAATCAAAAGTCACCTTGAAAGCTAGCTATATGGTTGCCGCTCGTGTTGCTCGTAGTAAGAAAGCCTTTACTATCGCTGAAGAACTTATTTTGCCAAGTGCTGTGAATATGTGTCGAGAGTTACTGGGTGACGCAGCTGCAACCAAAATTCAGTCAATACCACTTTCCGATGACACCGTGGCTAGACGAATTGTTGACATGAGCGATGACATTGAATGCCAACACGTGGAACGAATAAGTTGACCTTGCTTCATTTTGGTTACTGGCTGCAAGTGAATATCCCTCTCTGTCAAAGCGGGCAAATCAAATTTCTATTGCCTTTCACTACCACATACTTATGTGAGTCAGGGTTCTCCACTGTGACTATCACAAAATCAAAAGCAAGGAGCAAACTGAAAGCTACTTTGGATGCTACTCTCCTTGTCAGTCTCTCACCCATTTCACCAAGACTTGATCTTATTATCTCCAAGAAGCAAGCCCAAGTGTCTCACTTAGGGTATGCAGAATATGCATTTTGTAGCAAGGTTTGTCTCAGTATATATGTTTTTCCTCATGTGAACTACTCCAAAACCTGTTCATGTAAATATGTTAATGTGTTGGGATTTATTAATGGTCCTAGAGTGGTTGTTGATGAAAATTGTGTTATTGGCAAGTGACACACCTGTTAGACTTTCTCATTTTTGGATGTGTGGGAAGGGGTATAAGTAACATGTCCAGTTTTTCTCCAGTTGAATTGTAAAAAAAATAGATATAATACATGTAACATTTAGGTAATGCTTCAAGTTTGTTTAATATGTAAGATTGTTTTAAACAGTCATGTTCAAATCGCTAATGGTATTTGATAAATTACACTTACAGTATGTAAATTGGGGTGAATGAACGTTGTTGAACATTTCTGAGAGAATGTTCCCCTCTTGTGTGTTTTTTTTTTTTAATTTTCTGTTATTCTGTGTTCATACTATCATATTTGGAAATGTGGTCCTCAGAATGTTTTTAAACAGTCATTGGTGGGCCATGAGTTGCAAAAGGTTGAGAACCCCTGCCTTAAACTGACAATCCCTCGGGCACCAAATCCATGTGCTTCTCTTTAATCCCATGTGTGCTCTTCACTGTTGTGTTGTTTGGCAAGTGTTTGGTATCCCATGACAGCTGAGACTCTCAGCTTTCTAATGATGTAAAGCAGTCTCTGATGTGAAAAATTTAGTTTTTATACCCCCCCTCGCATTTACGCCCCCCCCTGCATTCTGAAATAGGGGGGTGGGGGATTATGCGTAATTGGATCTGAAATCCGATCGACTGAGCGATCTGTGACTGTCTGAATGAGCCCCCCCCCCCCACCCCGGCAGGCGACACGGAAACTGTAAATTGTATGTGTGAGAATAAAATGCTGGTAGTCAAGAGAATAAGCTTTCAAACGATATGCGCATTGTAGGATTACAGTGTAACTTCTATGCATAGGGGCTGCGTGTAACACTGCCACATAATGCTTAAGAGAGTGTACTAACACAGTATATAATTCTGAAATGTACATTATTTTTCAGTTTTTGTTAACCTAAACTTTTTAACCTCTGGCAGTTATTCACTGGACTTGAACTGCTTAACTTTCAATAAAAACTGGAAAAATGGGGGTGTTCTAAAACTTTTGACTGGTAGTGTATATACACAGACATACATGGTGGAGCAAAATGCAAGGAGAGAAATGTCTTTTATTATTATTATTAATTGTCTTGTTTTTTTAATCTGAAATTTGTAACAACAAAACAGGAGAAACAATCTTCAGTTTATTAATCTATTTTTGAATGTAACTTAATTCTCCAACATGAACAGCACAAATTTAGAATTTCATACTTTATAAATATTATGAGCTCAGCATGCGGAGTGTTATGAGAGAATGTTCTATGTTCTTCCCTACTTTAGAAGTATGTGTTTGTGATTTAGCCATCTTAGACAACTAGGATACCCAAAAGAGTAACTGCATCTCGTGACCGATTGCTGTCACAGAAAATAATGTTGGTGACAGTTTCCACTATAGTAATCTGAGTTCCCAAAGGGCCTGCAGGATCTAAAATGTTATGGCAGAAGGTGATCAGGTATTACACTAAATATTACTCCTAAATGTATTCATGCAAAAAATGAACTGTCAAATCATGCTTGATGGAATTTGATGGGCTCTGGCCTCCTGTGAATGTGTAGAAAACAAGATGCTGCATCTCTGGAGGCAGTTTCATGATTGACATCTAAAATCATACATATAGGGTAGGTCTTTGAACATAAAGGTGTAATAGTACATTCATTCGTCTGCACTCTTACTTTAAATTACAGTTGATGGCTTTTGTACAACCACCTTCAGTTTTAATATTGCAATTTTTTTTTTTAGTTTAGCATGGTTTAAATTGGATATTTCTTGAAAGAGATGATGGAAAAAAACTCAGGCATTTTCCCCTTCAGGGCCCTATTTAAACGAATTCCCTACTTCTGTTATGTCTGAGTCCAAGGCCTTCCCTGATCAGTAATTAATGGATAACTATTCATGCGTAGAATTCTTTATTCAATAGTTTAAGGATATTCACTTGAAGATTTCTATTCTCTGCTGATTTGTAACAGCTTATGTCTCAAAACAGCTTGTGACCAGCTATTAACCTGAATAGTTTGGAAAAATAAGTAAAGGAAATATTAGCAGTTGGAACTCCAGGTGACCTCAAACTAAACAAGAAATGGGAGTTGTCAAAGGAAGAGAGTTTTTCTTCTTTCTGCTATTGCCTCAGAGATACTTATGCAAATAAAATAATTAAAAAATGAATTAACATGCACGTATGTTTTACCAAACTACCACAAAGTACAAAATACATGAATAACTGAATTTAACAAAAGTGTTCATTTGTTTTCCAGGCTATGCCTTCCAGTTGCTGTTTGTGGAGAATACTGATAAGGCCTGGAGTTCAAACACTGTCTTCTGCCATAAACTCACAAACCTTTCTAGCTATCTTGGTGGGTCAGTGAGGAACTGAGTTTCCTGGGTAGTAGACCGACAGTGACTGCAGCTGTATCAATATGGTATCTAAAATGTCTTTATTCAATCCAGCCTTGTATATTTTCTCTGCTCAAACCCATATTAAAATATAACAAAATTGAACTTATTTACTAATTTAAATATCAAAAACAATTCTCCTATCAAACCTTACCTGATAAGAAAAAAATTAACATTTTAATAAATACAAAGGTCTCTACTAAAGACTTGCAAAGTTTATTTGTTTTTTAAAATCTCCTTTGTATTCCGGTCACTCCTTCTGAAGTTCAGTCCTGTCGTAAACTGATCTGCTATTCTTACTGACTGAAGCTGATTTCAAATCTTGGAACAAAATGTCACAAACGCCTTAAATTTTGACTTTAACTGTCTGCACTTGCATAACCCATTGGTATTTAGACCAATCAATTACTCATTCAAGTACTGTGTACTTAAAAGAAAAAGTATCAAGGCTTGTATTTAATCTTTTGATTTTTTGTAAGTGGTACCTTCATCGTGTGCATCTTTTAGTAAAAGATTATAATCTTTTATCTGGCATTACTTCAAATGCACACTGAGATTATCTACAGGATTGGAAAGGGCAATATTTTGATACTCATGAGCACAATTTTTTACTCATAAACAATATATATATATATATATATATATATATATATATATAAACAGTTCTATAATCCTTCACATTACAGTTTTTCATGTGATACAGTCATTGTTGTTGAAAGTTGGGTGTTTTATACTTTTTAAAATATATATTTGATTTGTTTAGTTTTATTAATTACAATATTTTACACAGGTCTTCATCAAATACATCCATTGCTATACACAGTACTGAAAATATCATCTTTGAACATTATGCTGTTGGTATCCCAGTACTGTACATATTCTGTACCAATTATTTTTGTTATTTATCGATGAACAATCAATGGAACAATAAATCATCTAGCTTAAATCCAAACTTGGACCCCGCCCCCAGATTGCAAGTGAACTCGGTGCTGACAGCTGAGTGAAAGTTTTGATTTGATCTGGGCCTTTAAATAATTTGTTTATTGTATGTATTTGTTTGTCTGCTTAAATTGATCACAGCATCCCTTCTGAAAAGTCATCAATACTTTTTAAACTAGTAAGCACAATAACCCAATCTTTAAGATGGATAGAAGTCATTAGTTTGGAGTTCAGAAATGCAAACCTTTCACAGACCAATGGTCTCAAACACAATTGTACAGTGAATAATTACAAACTAATAGCAGGTTTACTGGAAGGCCTCGGAATTCTCTGATGTCTCAAAGCTAATGGCCAGCTGTATAAATTAGATAGTGAAATTAATTAATGTTGTCTATCTGTGGCTCAATTAAAAAATCTATAAACAAGATCAAGTGATGGATGTTTGAAAACATTTGTATTAAATCTTACTAGGCATGAAAAGTACAGCTTATTTCTCCACCATCTCAACACCAGCCTTGTAACACAGCAGTCAAGGAACCAAACATGGTTGATTACATTTATTTATACTCTTTATTTATTTTGTAAAATATTTGTATGCTATTTATTGGTCTTTTTACATATATACTGTACTTAACTGTTTAAATTGGAAGTTGTAAATTGTATTATATCTTGAATTGCTTTGTTTAATGTAAATTTGAATTTGTAATGTTTGATGCTTTGTACTTAACTGTATTCTTGCACTTTCTAATGCACTTATGTTGTAAGTCGCCCTGGATAAGGGCGTCTGCCAAGAAATAATAATAATAATAATAATAATAATAATAATAATAATAATAATAATAATAATAATAATAACAACAACAACAGGACATAATACATACGTTATAAACTGAATAGGGAGGGCATGGTACAATTCTATGGGAGAGGTTCATATTTGCTATAGTTCCTTTATAATAAATGAAGTATATTAGGATGCTGACAAGCTAATTTGGTTATTGTAGTTAATTAAAATGTATTGTATATGTAGATAACACTGCAACTATACATGCTTCAGTATGTGTCATCTGCGGAGTAAATGAAAGCTTTGAATTCGAATGCAGTTGGAATAGCGTTACATCTGCAAGGCACTGACATGAAGGTAAAGCGAATTTAAAAACAATTTAGAACCTATTGTCAGAGGTAATTAAGGTTAATTCTGATAACTCAATGAGCTGGCAATTCAAATTAAACCCTTTTAATTCAGAGAGATGGAACAAAAATGTCTTGCAGCTAATGCAATTAGTTCAAGCAGTTGGGTACTTCTGATTATCACATGACCTCAAGGCGAACATACACTCCTTTATTTAACAGTGCACCAAATTTAATTTGACAGTCATAGGAGTTAGGGCACAACAAAGTATATCAGGTGATTCACCACTCTTTTACTGTATCAGACTGTTGCATGTACTGCTGTGTGACTCCCCACTGGAGCTACAGTCAAACGTCACCTACCTCCTTTGAAGTCATCTCACAGGAAAACATATGATCACTTTGAGCAGCATGTTTCCTTTGGATATATTTATCAAATAAAATAAAAAAAAGAATTCTTAATTTAAAGTCTAATTTGTATAGTTTTCTAATGACACACACTAATCCCTGGTACTTTTCATGTAAAGCAAAGCATGCATTATAATAACAACATCTGTACCAGGCAGGTAAGCAAACACAGATGATGATGTATGATAGCTGTTTTTAAAACTCAGAGGAGTAAAAGTGCTCATCAAAACAGTCTTGACAAGGATTAGTCTTTGCAAAAAATACTGCTAAATTCCTTGATGTTACTTGAGGTCTTAACATAACAGCTGGGAGCACAGCTAATGCATGTGTCAGTACAGCTTCTGACACATTATCTCATTGCAAAGCCACAAAACATGGTATGGCAACCTCTTCAAGGATAATTTATGACAGAGCTAATTAACACCACTCTTTGACTTGTTTTACTGTCCACTTCTCAGATAGATTAACATTTAAAGATTCATAACATATTCGCTATGAACTATTCTTATGAGCATCATTGTCATTTTGATGGGGGGGTGAGGTTTTTTTGGTAACACCCTGGATTAAGATAAAGAAGGAAATTCCTAATATACATACACATTGCTCACCTACTGTATTTATTTTTACCTCTTAAAGGTACAGCAGCTGAAATTATTATAACATCTGCATGCCTTGCAAGTCTGTGTAATTGCTGAGGATTAAAAACACTTAACTAGACTTTTTTCTTTGATAGCTGTGCAAGACAATGGTGAAATGATCAACTAAAATAATGGACTGTGGATCGTGTTTACTATTTTCCATTTAAACAGCATTGATTTTCTCATTGTCTCATTTAATGGTTTCAAAAAGCACTATTTTAGTCTAAGACAACTTGCAGTATTACATCCCATCTCTATTCTCTTTAAGTTAAACTAGGGAAACCTATATGAGTTTCTTCTCCTCATCACCTCTGAGTCAATAACTATAGACCTTAATGCTTCACTTATTCTGCTCTGAATATACTGCATTAAAAATGACTTACTCCCTAGGAGCTGTGTATGTGAGATTTGACAGCACGATGCAAAACTGAACAGTTACACAAGTGTAAATAAAAACACTAAAACATATATATTTGAAAACACATATTATGAAGGCTTAAAGAATATGAAATGAATTGGCATATTAATGTAAAGGAAACAAAATGCACTTTAACTTATCGTAAAATGTCAATTCACACCTGGATGTTTTACACAGTCTTTTAATGTATAGTATAATGTCTTAATTTCAAATATTATTGAACTGTAAATTTTGAATGTACCTTTTCTTTCTTTTTAATATCTAATCTACTTCTAAGGTAACTTTAATGAATCCACATTTTGCTTCATGATATGGCATTGACATATTGACATAACTGCTAGTTATATTTAAGAAGCTTCTTCAAGTCATTGAGATATCTATGGACTCCATAAACTCAATTAAATAGTGTTAGCAAAATATGTATGCATTTATATATGTATTTAAAAAAATAAATATAGAATGCATCCCAGTGGTTTTCAATACTTTTGGAGCATCAATATGGAAGAGAGCTTGTTATGTTGTATAATAAAGGGAGCTGTAAACATGATAAATATTTAATAAAGAAATCGTTGGCAAAGCACCGAGGCTCCACTCCTGATGTCTATACAACTGCATTACAACACAGCATTTGATAAGCCCAATATACAGTTTGCAACAAGGATTTATTCTCTGTTGCTCACCTTGCATATTATAGATTAATTTCCTAGGTAGGACCTTCACATGCAACACAAAGTCATATGAGGATAGACTAAAGATGCTTATGCTGTCAATTAAATGTCAAGTTGGCAGCACATTTTATGGTTGGAAATCAAGGCCTTATTCATTCAATGAACAATCCCTATTTATCTTTCTCTCTCTCTCTCCCCCCTCCTCTCTCTTTATATGTATATACACACGGGTGACAAATTAAAATAAAAACCTGAATAAATGAGTTGAGGAACATAATGAATGCAGATGCCTCTAAAGAGGTGTACTGCATGATACAATAAAGCAATTAACATCCTATTGCGCTCTGTGGCATGTATAAAATGCTGAGCAGGCCCAGTTGGGTCAAGATGGCAAGAGGAAAGGATCTAAGGGGGGTCATTATTGGGGCATGAATGGCAGGAGCTTCAGTCACAAAGACGCTCAACTGGCTAGTGTTCCCCACAAGTGGGCGAGAGCATGTGTGGCGACACCAAGAGAACGGGACAGGCCTGATTGCTTGACCCCTAAAGTGAGGGGGTCCAGAGGCTCTATTATGCCATGGGGGTCATTTTCCTGGCATGGTTTGGGTCCACTTGTCCCCTTAGGGAAGGGTCACTGCAAATCATTACAAAGTTATTCTTTGTGATCAACTTTATCCTATAGTGATACATTTCCTCCCTGATGGTCCACATGGCATGAGAGCTCACTGAATGGTTTGATGAGTATGAAAATGATATGAATTATATGCTATGGCCTTCACAGTCACCAGATCTCAACCCAATTGAATACCTATGGGAGATTTTGGACCAACATGTTAGACAGCGCTCTCCACCACCATCATCAAAACACATCTTTTGGAAGAATGGTGTTCATCCCTCCAGTAGAGTTCAGAGACTCATTGAATCTGTGCCAAGAGCACTGAAGCTGTTCTGGTGGCTCATGGTGCCCAACACCTAACTGAGACACTTATAACATATACATATACAGTGCCTTGCAAAAGTATTCAGATTCTTTCACAGTTTGTTGCTTTAAAGCATGCAGTCATGACACTTTTAAGTAGTAATTAATATGCTTTATAAACACAAACTACTCCACACATTCAGTGCAAAAACCAAAAGAAAGGAGTACATAGATAATTACTATGAAATTAAAAATTGGAAAAGTCATGATTGCATAAATATTGAAACCCTTTGGTGTAGAAAACCTAAATGAAGTCAAGTGCACAAAATGAGCCACACAATTAGTTGAATGGCCCCTGTCTGTGTGCAATAATAGTGGTTCTAATGATTTCAGAATACAAACACCTGTCTCTGTGAGGTTCCTTGGACAGGTAGTGTATTTGAAGCAAAGGCTCAAACAATAAGACCAAGGAGCTTTCAAAGCAAGTCATGGGTAAAGTAATTGAAAAATACAGGTCAGGAGAAGAGTACAAAAGAATATCGAAGTCTCTGAATATCCCTGTGAGCACAATGTACTGAATCATCAAGAAATCTTAAGTGCATTGTACCACCCAGACACTGCCTATTTCAGGCCATCCCTCCAAACTGAGCCAGGCAAGAAGGAAAGGAAGGAAACTGGGGAGGGATGCCACTGTGTTGGCAAAATCATCATTGAAAGAGCTACAGAGTTCAGTGGCTGAGATGGGAGAAAATGTGTAACAGTCAACAATATCCAGAACACTTTACAAAACTTGTCTGTATGGCAGGATGGCAAGAAGGAAACCATTACCAAAAATTAGCTATCTCACAGCACCTGAGTGATCCTGCAAAAATGTGGTGTTGGTCAGACAAGACCAATTTGGAACTTTTTGGTTTAAATGCCAAGCATCATGCCTACAGTTAAGCATTGTGTTGCCAGCATAATGCTAAGGGGACGCTTTTCCTTAGCAGAGACTGGAAAGCTTGTTAGGATTGAAGGAAAGATGGATTACAGATACAGGGAAATAGTAGAGGAAAACCTGTCTGCCATTCACCTTCCAGCAGACCAATGATCTTAAGCACAAGGCCAAAGCTACACTGGAGTGTCTGATTTAAGAATCAGAAAATTAATGTCCTTGAATGGCACTCGAAGTCCTCGTTGTAATCCTATTGAGAATCTGTGGAAAGAATTGAAATCTGCTGTCCCCAAACAACAAGAGCTTGAGCACATCTGCCAAGAAGAATGGGCTCAAATTGCACCAAGACGGTGTGTGAAGTTGGTAGAGACTCACCCAAAAAGACGTGTCCCTAATTGTTGCCAATGGCGTTTCCACCAAAAATTGAGTTGAGGGGTCTGAAAATGTATGTATGTTTCAGTTATCGTACCCTTTGAAATCTGCACCTTGAGCCTTCAAGTTTAAAAAAAAAATATTACGTTTAAAAAAAGTGCATATGCAACATTTTGCAATTTCACAAAACAAGACACCAATTTGAAGGGTCTGAATACTCTTTCAAGACTCCCCAAGATGTTTTCACTTGCTTCAGTCTAAAGCTTTTCTTTTCCATGTCATGCCTGCAAAGTTGATCTTTTTATCTTCCCATATTTTATGTTGTCATCTTTTACGTCTTTTTTCATCTATTTTTATCCATTCAATAGCTTCCTTTGTCCATCTGTGATCTGTTCTTCATTGCCATTGTAACATTTTCACTCTTTCAATTATGTCACATATTTTATTTTGTTCTTAGATCCATTAATTTATTTTTCTATGCCTTCTTATTATTCCAAGCATACCTCTCCCCATGTGTCATTGTGTCATCCACAGTTGCTCTATCATTTTTGTTTCTGTATCATTAAGTGACCAGGTTTCAATGACATAAGTGAGCACTGGTAGTTTGAATTGATCAAACAATTTTCTCTTCAGGCAGATGGGTAAATGTAGTTTGTAGTTGTGCAAATGCTCAGCACAGAGGGAGCTCATATTCTCTACATCTTTCCAGTACTTCTCATACAACTTATATATGATCCATATTTGTGAGTGTGTGTATATTTATAAGCATGTGTATGGCACAGAGTGGGGTGTGGGTCATGCCCGTGTCATGACTCTGGTTTGCTATGAGACGAAAGCATTGTAGAGGGTTATATATTTTGATAACTTAAGCATAGAGTACTGTGATTGTTTCCTCACTACAATGTCACCTGAAACAAGTTCAACAGCTTAGTCAACTTTAAACAGAGTTCTATGAGGTGTAGTATGCTGTGGGTTGTTAGATCACAGAACTTGTTTTTGCTGTTAGTCATCTGACTTTATACCCAATAATCAGTAAATGGAACCTAGCTGTGATGGACCGAGGTTTGACAATGACCCTCATTTACTGCATGTTGAAAGTGGCCATTGTGGATAAGTACCTATATTTCTAAGTGACAGCCATTAGCTTGAATCATGGAAGCATGGCTCCCTGACACCGGCAGCACAGCGGCAGATCCTCTCATGAAAAATGGAATGGCTGTTTGATATTCTGAAGCTCACAGCACTGCTGATGTTGGGACTTCTTTCACAGCTCATGCTATTTATCATGTTGCTCACAATAAAATAAATAGTTCCCCAGAGCAGCAAGCTTTTTATTCTTTAGTCAAGTCACTCCCTTCGTAATCATTTACAAATCTGCAAAGCTGTCATGAATGTACCATTTAATACCACTTTATCAAGGCAGTCACCATCAGTAAATAATCAAAGCTTTATCTGTGTAATATCTATCTCATATAGTGTGCAAGCATGCCAACAAATGTGGAATTAGAAGCACAAAATGATTTTTTAATGATGGAGAACTTGGATAAGTTTTAGTTCTGAAAGTTTAATTACTAACTGATAGTGTACTTCAGTTTATCTTTACATGAATCAGTCGCAGAATAGCAATAATATATTTGATTGGCTGGTTAACTAATTATACTTTATAGGCTGGTTTGATTGAATGAGCAGTTAGCTAATGCACAAACTGGTGGTTTTATTAATTAATGTATTATTTAAGCATTTTATCATTGCTTCATAGTTTCATTTACTACAGTTACTATCATACAATTTAAATGTAGCTAACCTACATTTATGATAGGAGCATTTCCACAATGCTCTGTCAACAAGAAACACATTGATCTCCTTCTTTTTTTGTTTTACTGCTTCGGGATACATTTGCCAGTAGTGGGTAGTTCCTCATTTACTTTGTCATTCAATCAATTCAGAGTTTCAATCAATCAATTGTACATATACTAAGCGTGCATTAATTGCATTTGAAGGTTTGCATGGATGCCCAGTGACCTGTATGGAAACCATTGTTACAATTGCACATGACACCGAATAAGTGGCTGTGGTGTACTGACATGTAATGCGCAGTGCCCATCATGCAGTTCAGCAAACAGACATGCAATGTTGTTAAGTGAACATCAGAGCAGCAGCCTCTCAACATAAAACCCCTGCAGAAAATATCAGCATCAGATCACTGGCATCAACCTGATTTCATACAGGCATTTCTCATGCATATGGAACGTGATCTTGAGAGTTTTCCAAGAGAAGAGGGTACATTTCCTACTCCTTGGAAAAGTGAATAGATTGTAGACAACTAAAACTCCTTATTTTCATGTCAATACCCCCCCAGAAAAAGGCGGGACAAAAGCGAACAACACCATATGGGAACAATACTGTTGCCTGTTGAAAGAGAAAATTATACCTTCCTGTATCGTGTAAAACACAGCATCCTCAAACATCTGGGCATTTGTGATTCAGCTGTTTAATCCAGTGAAGGGGAAAAGTCAGATTATCATGTAGTGTTAATGGCAATGACCCAATCTCAACCTGACAAATGAATAGGTAACCACAAGGTCGTGTCTGCTGGGATGATAGCACAACACTACCAATACTGAAGGTGCCAATCCAATCCATTTAGTTCTTTGGGACATAATTTACTTGATTTCAGAGTGATTTCGTCAAAGTTTTACTCAAACTTTTAGATAATAAATTAGATGAATGAATACATTAAACATATTTATTGGTATTAACATTAATTAATTTGTTCAATTGCAGGTTGTCTCTCAATTATATTTTATTTTTTGCCTACTATACCATTTCCAAGCTTTATTACTAAAAAGTAGGAAAAGAAAGTCATATTCTTGTACAATTTTATCTTTGTCTTGCCATCGATATCCAACTTTGACTGCATTTAATCACAATTACCTATACGAAAATATTTTCTTGTTGATTGTGATGACATTGAGTTTTTCTGCTTGCACTGTAACATCTCTGTGATCTCAACAATATGATATGCCATAATGTTGCATAATATTTACTGTGGCTATACTAGGAGTGTATTTTTGGAGTGAGTGGAAAACACTGTGGGATTCTATCTACTAGTTTAGTCTATCAGTTATTTAGTTGTAACAACAATTGGCATGTTTCCATGTCCTGGTCAAAACAAATATCCAACAGTACAAACAAAACAGAGACATGGAGATTGAGTTATTCTTGTAGAATTGCCTGTAATAAATTGTTATATGCACATTGAATGCAGTAAAATGTGGAAAAAAGCCATGTAACAGTTTAAATGGATGTTGTAGCTGTTTCTACTGTAAGTAAAAGAAATAAAAAGACATAAAGGCAGTGTTTCAGGCTAATTCTGATTCTGAATAATCCTCTCATCTGTGATCACATGTTGATATTTTTGTTACTAGGTTAGATTCATTTTTTATGATTAGTAATAGTATTTTTATTATTTGTTTTTCATTTAAATATGATAGTCCAATATTCTTTAGATGGTTTTAATAATTTTTGTTCTAAATAATAGAATCTTTAAAAATCAATGGTGTTAAATTTGTATTGCTAACACAACAAACCGCTGACAATTAATTGTTTATTTATGGAAAGTTCCTAAGAACCACAAAAAAGCAATGCAACCTACTAGCTGATCTCAAAAAATCATGTAGATTTATTTTGGTTTTGTTGTTCAATTTAAGAGATGTTGTGTTTTACATTGCATCTATGCTCTTGTTTTTTTTACTGTATTGAAAACACTGAAGAATTGTAGTTGATATGCTGTTTGCATCTCCATCTGAAACATTTTCATTTAAAACACATATTTCATAAACATTTCAACCCTGTAACAAGTGTGAATTCTGGACCATTCCATGTGAGATGAAATGTCCAAATACTCCCTTTGGTGATAACTTACACTTATGTAATGTAATTGATATTTATTTCAGCCTTGCTGAGGCTATCTGATACAACCATCTTCTGTTTAGCTGATTGTTATTTAAATATATGCATAGTTTAAAGTATTAGACAATTTTATATGTAAAAAACTTCAATTCATATTCTGATTATTTTCTTAGATATTAGTAGTAGTAGTAGTAGTAGTAGTAGTGTCTATGTTCATGCCAATTCTTTGAAAATAGATATAACTGATGCTGTGTATGCATTTGTCTGAAGTCTAAAGACTTTTTAGAATACATTCATATGTATTGCAAGAACATAAATACTGTGGATTAAAATTATTTAAATACTTATTTAAATTGCTATAATACTAATATAATAATGTTTATACCATATAGCGGCTTTTCAAATAAACCCCAAAGCACTGCACAGGGCAATACATACAGTCAATTCAAACATTAAAAGCCATAGAAAAAATATATGTTTTCAAATTAGATTTAAAAGTACTTACAGAATCAATGTCCCTTATGACCTTTGGAGGATCATTCCACAACCTTGGAGCAACACCTGAAAAGGATCTGTCCCCAGATGAGCTTCGCTTTATAACTGGAACCATCTACAGCAGTGGTTCTCAAACCTGTCCTAGAGTACTACCTACCCTGCTGGTTTTTGTTCCAATCGAGCTCTCAATTACTTAATTGAACCCTTAATTGAACTAATAATTTACTAAATCAGAGCCTTTTAATTATTTTTAACAGTAGGGATTTTAAGTTAAGTATAAAATTGTATAAGAAAAGGAACCAACTTTTTATCAATTACACAATTTAAAGAGTCAAATGTAATCGAATTACTTCAATTAAGGGTTCAATTAAATAATTAAGAGCTCGGTTGGAACAAAAACCAGCAGGGTAGGTGGTCCTCCAGGACAGGTTTGAGAACCACTGGTCTACAGGCCAGAGTCGTATGATGGCAAGTTACGCATTTGAATGGGACCAACAACTCACTGATTTAATTGGGCGCTAACCCGTGAAGAACCTTACAAACTAAAAGTAGGATTTTGAATTTGACCTTCACTGGAAGCCAGTGTGTCTAAACTACAAACTGTAGTAATATGGTCAGACAACTTGGTTTTAGTTAAGATTCTTGCTTCTGTGTTGTGTACATATTGCATTTTTTTAGGGAGTTCTTAGACACGCCAGCAAGCAAAGAGTTACAGTAGTCTGTCTGCTTTTCTGCATCTTCCTGAGTAAGACAAGAGTGATGTTGTTTATCCTTTCTTTTCTCTTTATAGCAACACTATAATTTGAAACACTTTATGTATTAAACTTGTTTTAATACAAATCCTTGCAGGGTAGTAATCATCATTTTCAATAAAAAATAAGAACATGTCCTTACATTTAGGTTCCAAGGTAAATATATGTATTTCTTGATGTAGTGCTTAGTCCTTGTATGCCATTTAAATTATGAGGTAGGTTCTCTAGTATTCACCAAAATATATGTTTAATGACCAGTCAATTTTCTGAGAATGGAAACCAATCAGTGGCCCATAAACAGAAAAGCATTCAGAAAAAGCCTTTATTTTGAAGAAAATGGTTTTGTCAATAACTATTAATTCCAAAAGAAACATAAGTGGCTTAGATTTATAATAATATAAAGCTTAGTTCAAGACTGTTTGGCCCGTATACATCAGTCTGTGTAATAAGCATCAGATTGGGTTGTTTATTTTATTCTGAGAGACAATGTCATATACACTTTATTCTTTTCTTTTTTTTGGGGGGGGGGGGGGGGGCATCTGTTTATTTTAGTTAAACTAAACCTTTTAATCTTAAAACGTGCCGGATAGTCCATTTATTACTGAGTGACATGTAATATGAAACCAGCAGCTGATGCCTTGATTACTTAAGTCCTTTACATATTCCTCATATTAGTAGCTTGATTATCAGTACCTTGGATATCCAGGAATGCTTACAGGACATGAAAAAGTGAAATTGAAATATGAAAATAAATAAATAAACTGCCTTAAAATAATGTGTCACTTCCACACATAATCAATATTATAATAACCTGGGACCTTATTTTGTACTTGAAGTATATCAGTACACCCTTGCTACCAGACTTTAATATTCTTCCAAATGATTACAGTGCTGTTCTTTAGGGCTTCAATTTTCATTTTGCAATCTCATTTAGATTATTTACAGGTCCAATTCTATTTTATTTGCCCTGCTTACTTACCCCTTAAAGCCTTATTACATCAGTGTAATAGGATAAATTCAATATTTTTTTGCCTTTTCTGCTGGTATGTGATTCTGAGGTTGAATGTGATGACATGTGCTGTTTTTAAATGCTAGTAGCCCTACCAGTATAGTAGATCATTCTCTGCAATATATCATTACCATTGCCTGTGATTATTGTGTGTAGGAAGGCATATGTCACATAGGAGGAGTTTAAGTTTTAAATTGTGATGGAATCAAATAGCCTATTAAAGGTTACATTAGCATAACCTTGGAGTCTCAACTAGTGATTTGCCAGGAAAAGCAGGCAGTTTTTTCATGCCCTATTGGTATTGCCCTTCTACTACTACAAGAATACCCCACATAGGAGTGTGCCAACCATATGTGACAGGAAGACTCAAAAGCCATGCGGCAGGAACAGAGAAATGAAAACATATTCACCTGCATCCTACTCACCTACTCGCCATACACACACACCATACCACACGTCCTGTGTTTTATATTTATAAACATGTTTCTGTGGTTTAGTAGGTGATTACAATGTAAGAGCCGACTGAATCTCCCCAGTGAAATGGTCATTATGGTTATAGTCAATATACCATCCAGAGATTGTATATTTATTTCAGTATAATACAGTTCACCTCCAAAAGGATCTCACATTGTTAAAATCTATTTACGGTTGACACTCTCGAGTCGTTAAATATCTAGAAAAGCAAATGTGAAAAACTCTGCAAAAGGTGTATTGGTATGCATAGCACATTGCAAATGTAGTTCCATTTCTTGTTGTGACAGTCAAAGCTACCTAACATGTACTTTCCACAGATTGCCTTGAAAAATGCCTTTCTGAGAGGCTAAGTGTTGAGCTCCACTGTAACAGTGTGTTAATTACATCTGACATTAGGGTTGACTGCTATAAAAAAAAAAAAGCATTGTTTAGGGATAGATGCACAGTACAGTATGTGCCAGTTTGTTATTAACTATAAGCAGAAAAGTTTATATGTTTGAGTTAATCAGAAGCATATTTCACAGTGAAAAGCTTCTGATGTCAGCTAAGCTTAAAGGGTCAGCATGTTTCCTTCTTTACAGCATTTTACATGTTTTATTCTCTGTTAAAGGCTTTTAACCTGCTGATTATTTTTATTTTTTCTGCTGGTGAAGGCAGAAGGCAGTGTTTTGATGAAAGGTTACAAATTAAATTGTTCCCCCAAATGCCTTCTGTGATCTTTGCATCTCTAAGCAGAAATTGTAACAATATATTGATTTAATAAGCCAAAGATGTACAACGGTACATAACTGCCTTTTCATCCATTATTAGTCTCAGCAGATTTTGTCGTAACTTCCATTAAATAAGCAAGTTTATAAACAATGAAATATCAGGGGGCTCCATATAGTCATATAATGAAAAATAACATCAGTTGCTATGCTGTCAACTTGCTTTTGCTTGTGTTTCTGCCTTGCAGTCATTGAATATTATTGACAGTGAATCAGATTTGTGCCAAGTTAATTCATTTTAGTTTTTTTATGATTCAAGACTTTGAGATTCCTGTACACACGTAGGCCCTTATTATAAAATGCTAAAATAAAAATCACTGTTGAAAATAGAAAAGTATATGAAGGGTGCTACCATTTTGAATTTTTAAACTAAACATCTGCCTTTACTGATTTGTTTTATAGAAATATACTGAAGTAAAACTATGCCAACATTTGTTTGATTATGAAATGCTCCTGAATTCTTCTGAAAGATCACATTGCACTTTGTCACATGTGGCTCTTGTGTAATCTTTATAGCATTCAAAATTCAAAAAGGTTTATCTAGAGACCAGAGCCGGTCCTGACCTCCCTGGGGCCCTAAGCACAATTCTGCTAAGGGGCCCTCCTACCTGACCCGTGAGCCATGTAAACCATGTGCCATTGCCACACAGTCACACCTGACACCCCAGTGCTCCCACTACAATCCTCCCTCCTTTAAAACAGTTTGCTCCATTTGTCCACCTATACAGAACAGAATGAGGTATAAACAAACAATATTTATTGACTAGAATATTTTCTATAGACTCTTAAGATAAGTGAATATTAACATTAACATAAATAAGAAATTGTAGAAAATATAAAATGTAGAAAATAATAAAATATAACACTGAGCTTTGGCTCTGCTGCCTGGTAATTGGTCCGGTCCTAACAATATTATACAATTAGCTTTGTCTATACAATGTAAACATAAGCTTATAGGCCATATATTGTCTGGACTGGTCCCCACAGCTGGAGAATGCTGGAAAGCTCGAGTTTAATTTCGTGCACGCGCATATGAACGAATGTTCATGCGTGATGCAGTTATCTTTTCCGAGCTGCAGTTTATAAACACTGTTGCCTGTTGGCGTTTATCAAAAGTAATAAATAGTTGTATTTCACTCACACTTTTGTCAGGCACAAAGTCACATAACACAGCCCTGGAAGTGGCTGGCAAGCAAGCAAGACACAGACAGGCCAAGAGATGTACTGCCCAGCTAGGTTAGCAAGACAGACAGACTAGAGAGGGATGCACTGCAAGCTAGCACATCAACTTAACTTTACTGTTATTTGCTGACATCAAACTTGGAGAGGAGAGAACACAAGTTTACCTGATTGCTTTTCCTGCAATTTACTCTCATGTATTTTTTTTCTCTTTTCGTGACCAGAAGGATAGTTCTGCTTAGGTACACCCGCTTTGACACGAGGGGGAGGCAGGGCAGGCAGGGCAGGCAGGGCTTGCGTAGTGAGCGTATAGGGCCACCTGGCTCTGCTAGAGACTCCAAAAGCTTGATTTAAAACACATACGATGGCTGTTAGTGTTGACAAAGTTCCAGGTTATTGAATAATTTGGACATGTCTTAATACACATCTTCCCTGATATAAGACGGTCCTCGGGAGCCAAAAAATCTTACCACATTATAGCTGAAACTGCATAATATAAAACTTTGTTTGGCCTCAAGCATTTCCAGTATTAATAGTCAGAAAATCAACTAACATGGTGTATGCAGTAAGTAAATCTGTTCTACAATGGTTCAATTGTATTTCCTTTCTATAACTACAACAATTATTTTATAAGCTTACATAAAAGATACAGGTGATGATATTCAAATTTCATGCAATTTCTTCGCAAAATGTGTGCCTCACAAAATAAAAGAGATTTGCCAAAATAAAGAGAGATAGTCTAACATAGTGCAAAGTCTTGCACAACATTGGAATATAGCATTTGTTTCCTGTGCCTCGCAAAACCAGCTGCACACTCCACAGTGGACTTTTATACCCAATGTCTGAGCCAGCTTTGCGCAGTTATTAGATGAACGCGCCCCACAAATATCACGCACATATTTTGTCACATTAGGGCTTTGTAATGTCTTACACCTGACTATTTCCACTTTTCACCACTAGATGTCTCCGTTTTACCTTCTGTCTCTATCTAGTTACCTATCTCTTCTCATTCTCTATATATTCTCCTTTGTTATCTGACCTTTTGCAAAGTCTTGCCAGTATTTCCTCACTGCGTTTCCAAGCCTTGTGTTATTAAGCATACTAGTTATTGACCTTAGCCTTCCCTTCCTCGACCTTGCCTTATGGATTACCCCTTGTATTGTATGCCCAAACGCCTGACCTCCTGCTTGTTTACCTACCCTGATTTACGGATCTCCTTTGACACAGTTATTGCCGGCCCTAGACCTTTCGCCTCTTTTGTCATACAGTCTATCCTAGCTCTGCACTTGGATCCATCATCTCTGTCTACCTTGACGTTACAGAAGACTTTGCCTTAAAGAAAATGGATCCAGTGGGGCAACCCGATTTGCTAACAGCCATATCTGCCCAGAGTGCTGTTCTTGTGGATCATGAGGATAAGCTGCACCTCTAGTCGGAGATGGCATGTCGTGATGAAGGTCTTGGACTTGAACCCCTGATCCAACTGGCAGCTGGGATTGACAACTTGATAAGAGCCAGGAAAGGGCACCCCCACACTGACCTTCTGCACAACCCAGGAAGAGCCTGTCTGACCACTTATTCTGTAAATGAACCAGAGCCCATGCAGCTCGGCCGCACTCGATTGTCAGCAGAGGAGCGACAGAGACAGATCCAACAGCATCTCTGCCTGTATTACGGCCACTCAGGGCACTATCGTGAGGCTTGTTCCCTTCATCCTGGGAGTCCTCAAACAATTCCTGTGAACACCAGAATTTGTCCTATTCTCTCCCAGTCACACTGTCGTTTCTCAGCCCAGTTGCAGTGGGGTCCTCAGACTTTCTTTGTTTCTGTGTTGCTTGACTCAGGCTCAGCTGGAAACTTCATCAGCAAAGCCACAGTACAACATCTCAATATCCCTATCTCCCTGCATTCCTCCCCTTCACATAAGGGCCATTAACAATCAACCAATTGGATCTGGCAATTGGTCTCAAGATCAGAATTCTCCATATGGAACAGCTGGAGTTACTTGTCATTGATTCCCTGGGGGCAGACATCATTCTTGGACTTATCATGACCCATCCATCTCTTGGAGAGACAGTGAAATTACGTCCTGGAGTCCTCACTGTTTTTCTAGATGTCTGTCCTTTCCCTGTAGAGCCACTCATGTTGAGAGTCCTCTCCTCTCTGCACCCCCAGAGATTCCCCCAGAGTATATGGACCTGGCTGCTGTATTTAACAAAACTCAAGCTTCACAACTTCCACCTCATCGTTCTTGGGATTGCGCAATTGATCTCCTTCCTGGTACCTCTCCACCCAGGGGTCATATTTATCCCTTGTCTCTTCCAGAAGCACAGGCAATGGAGGAATATGTCCGAGAAGCCCTGGCACTTGGCATAATTCGACCATTCACTTCTCCGGTGGCAGCAAGCTTCTTCTTTATTGAAAAGAGAGACAGAGATACAATCACAGCAGCACAGGCTATTCAGAGGGACTTAGATAATATTCAGTTGTGGGCTGACACCTGGCAGATGAAATTCAATGTGGACAAGTGCAAGGTAATACATGCAGGTAACAAAAATGTCCACTATAATTACACTATGGGAGGAATAGAACTAGATGAAGTAATGCATGAGAAAGACCTAGGAGTCTACGTGGACTCCTCACTTTCTCCATCCAAACAATGTGGGGAAGCAATAAAAAAGGCAAACAGAGTGTTAGGGTATATTGTCAAAAGTGTAGAATTTAAAACAAGGCAGTGATGTTCAGACTGTACAATGCACTAGTTAGAGCTCATCTGGATACTGTGTACAGTTCTGGGCTCCACACTTCAAGAAAGATATCGCTGCTCTAGAAGCAGTTCAGAGGAGAGCAACCAGACTTATTCCAGGTCTGAAGGGAACGTCCTACTCGGAGAGACTGAGAGGAACTGAACCTTATCACCCTGGAACAGAGGAAACTACAGGGGACTTGAATCAAGTCTTCAAAATCATGAAAGGCATCGACCAAATCAAACGAGAGGAGCTTTTCCAGATCAGCAGGGACACACGCACCCCGGGACACAAGTGGAAATTGGGCTTCAAGGCATTCAAAACAGAAAACAGGAGACACTTCTTCACACAGAGACTTGTCACAATCGGGAACAAACTCCACAGTGATGTGGTAGAAGCTGAAAATTTGGAAACTTTTAAAGTCAAACTGGATAGGATCCTTGGATCACTCAGGTATTAATGGACACCAAACAAGCATGATGGGTCGAATGGCCTCCTCTCGTTTGTAAACTTTCTTATGTTCTTATGGAGGATTGAGACTCTGCATAGATTACCGAGGTTAAACAAAATCACAGTCAAGTACTGGTATCCCCTGCCCTTAGTCTCTGCAGCTCTGGAACAACTCAGAGGAGCTCAGTTCTTCACTTTACTCGACCTGCGAACTTCTGTGTCTGCGTCTCTGTGTACATGCACGGGCATCTTATGCAGACGGTCGCACTGCTGTCTGCCAACATACTTGCACGTAATATTGACACGTCCATAGGGGGCAGTGTCACATTAACACATCGCAATCTACAGAAACTAAACTCGATATCTATGGTGCACCTACGATTGTATGGATGTAAATTAACACATACTGTTAATGACATATTATTTTATTATTATTACAGAAACTACACGCACACACACATATAAATTGCATCCTGTATGTGCAGATCTATATTGTCTTGCTATAGTTGGCTAGACACTTAACACTAGAACATACATACACATGCTCGTCTGATCGGCTCAGCAAGTTTCTAACTTTCCTTTGTAATTCAATCCTGATCATGTTGTAAACGCGGGTCTCTGTGCGATTGGCAGCAGGTCTCAGAATATCCTGCTCAGCCAATCAGCGCTGGCCTGATGCAGAGACGCACAGACGCGCTGTTGAGATTTCGGAGGAGTGCGCGTCGGCACGTCTGTGGGCCTCTGCGGGCCTCTGCGGGCTACACTTACCCACAAACCCCTGCTCTGTGTCGCTATGCAGAGAGGCAGATGCGGACCTATGCAGAAGTATAAATCAGCCTTGAAACAGGCCTCTCGCTCCCTGTCGTGGACAAATTCCGCAACAACAGCTTTTACACAGCTCAAGACGTCTTTTACAACTGCCCCCATTCTGAGACACCCAGATCCCTCTCTCCCATTTGTGGTGGAAGTGGATGCTTCTGAGTCAGTGGTTGGAGCAGTTCTTTCTCAATATCATGGTAAACCAGCCAAACTATATCCCTGCGCATTCTTCTCCAAGAAACTCACCATAACCGAAAGCAACTATGATATCGGCAACAGGGAACTCCTGGAAATCAAGCTGGCTTTTGAAGAATGGAGGCACTGGTTGGAAGGAGCCAAACATCCATTTTTAGTCCTCACGGATCATCAAGACTTAGAATACCTCAGGTCTGCCAAGAGACTCAATCCTTGCCAGGCTCGCTGGGCTCTTTTTTTCACTCGCTTTAATTTCACCATCACTCATCGACCAGGATCCACAAATACTAAAGCCAATGCATTGTCTTGTATGTTTGATTCAAACGCCACTCCCCTCCTTTCAGAACCCGTTTTATCCCCCTCCTGCATCGTGGCTCCCATAAAATGGGATATCATGGAACAGATTCAGCAGGTGGTCACCCAGGAACCTATACCCTCCAACTGTCCTGCTTCCAAAACTACCGTGCGTCCACAACTTCTCCAACGTATCCACTCTTCTCCTGTGTCTGAGCACCCAGGAATCCGACATACTCTGTCTCTCATCCAAATGCGCTTCTGGTGGCCCTCCCTGATATGTGATGTAACCAAATTTGTCAACGCCTGTGTCTCTTGTGCTCAGTCCAAATCTCCACGTCACCTGCCAACTGGCCTTCTGGAACCACTTCCAATCCCAAACCGACCCTGGTCTCATATAGCTATTGATTTTATCACCAATCTCCCCGTCTCACAAGACTTCACCACTATTGTCGTGGTGATTGATAGTTTTTCTAAGTTTTGTCATCTTATCCCTCTCAAGCGCTTACCAACAGCATTGGAAACAGCAGAAGCTCTTTTCACTTACGTCTTTTGGATATTCAGACTACTTGAGGACATAGTTTCAACAGAGGATCGCAATTCACCTCTCGCGTATGGTCGGAATTTTTTGATCTGCTTCACATCAATGTCAGTCTCTCCTGTGGACATCATCCCCAATCCAATTGGCAGACGGAGTTGCTCAATCAGTAAATAGGAAGATTTCTGCGCTCATATTGCAGTTATTCCCAGCACGAGTGGAGCCACTTCCTACCTTGTGCAGAATATGCACAAAATTCTCAAATAAACTTTTCAACAGGTCTCACGGCCTTGTGTTCTTGGTTTCCAGCCACCACTATTCCCATGGTCAGGAGACACGTCAAACATCCCGGCTGTTGATGAATGGTTTTTTGTCAAAGTTTTGTCAAATTTAAATACAATAAATGACATATCAGCTCTGCATAAATATTCAAATGTACAGTGAGGGAAAAAAGTATTTGATCCCCTGCTGATTTTGTACGTTTGCCTACTGACAAATAAATTATCAGTCTATAATTTTAATGGTAGGTGTATTTTAACAGTGAGATACAGAATAACAACAGAAAAATCCAGAAAAACGCATTTCAAAAAAGTTATACATTGATTTGCATGTTAATGAGGGAAATAAGTATTTGATCCCCTATCAATCAGCAAGATTTCTGGCTCCCAGGTGTCTTTTATACAGGTAACGAGCTGAGATTAGGAGCACTCTCTTAAAGGGAGTGCTCCTAATCTCAGCTCGTTACCTGTATAAAAGACACCTGTCCACAGAAGCAATCAATCAATCAGATTCCAAACTCTCCACCATGGCCAAGACCAAAGAGCTGTCCAAGGATGTCAGGGACAAGATTGTAGACCTACACAAGGCTGGAATGGGCTACAAGACCATCGCCAAGCAGCTTGGTGAGAAGGTGACAACAGTTGGTGCGATTATTCGCAAATGGAAGAAACACACAATAACTGTCAGTCTCCCTCGGTCTGGGGCTCCATGCAAGATCTCACCTTGTGGAGTTTCAATGATCATGAGAACGGTGAGGAATCAGCCCAGAACTACACGGGAGGATCTTGTTAATGATCTCAAGGCAGCTGGGACCATAGTCACCAAGAAAACAATTGGTAACACACTACGCCGTGAAGGACTGAAATCCTGCAGGACATGAAAGGTCCCCCTGCTCAAGAAAGCACATGTACAGGCCCGTCTGAAGTTTGCCAATGAACATCTGAATGATTCAGAGGAGAACTGGGTGAAAGTGTTGTGGTCAGATGAGACCAAAATCGAGCTCTTTGGCATCAACTCAACTTGCCGTGTTTGGAGGAGGAGGAATGCTACCTATGACCCCAAGAACACCATCCCCACCGTCAAACATGGAGGTGGAATTGAGTCCCCATTACATCGGTCCTTTTAAAATACTCAGTCAAATCAACCCAGTTTCATATTACCTTCAGTTGCCGCCTCGTTATCGGATCTCACCCACCTTCCATGTGTCTCTCCTAAAGAGACTTCTTCTTTTCCACTTGACACGTCTCTTCCTGATCCAGCTCCTCCTCAACCTCCTCCTCCTTTGGATTTAGATGACGGTCCAGCATATGCTGTGAGGTCCCTTCTTCGCTCCAGACGTCACCACAGCCGCCTACAGTATCTGGTTGATTGGGAGGGGTATGAACCCAGGAAGAACATTCCTGGGTACCGGCTACTGACGTCCTGGACCCGACCCTTATTGAGGACTTCCATCGCGAGCATCCTGAGGCACCAGCCCCCCGACCCCGTGGGAGGCCTCGGCGTCAGAGGTCTCGGGCTTCGGAGCAGCCCATAGGGAGGGGGGTCCTGTAATGTCTTACACCTGACTATTTCCACTTTACACCACTAGATGTCTTCGTATTACCTTCTGTCTCTCCCCTTTGCCTGGCTTTCTGTCCCGAACCTTATTATTGAATAATTGCTTTACATTTCACATTCAATTAACACATCTGTCCCCAGTTACCTATCTCTTCTCATTCTCTATATATTCTCCTTTGTTAGCTGACCTCTTCACGAAGTCTTGCCAGTATTTCCTCACTGCATTTCCGAGCCTTGTGTTATTAAGCATACTAGTTATGACCTTAGCCTTCCCTTCCTCCACCTTGCCTTACGGATTACCCCTCTTGTATTGTATGCCCGATCGCCTGACCTCCTGCTTGTTTACCGACCCTGATTTACAGATCTCCTTTGACAGAGTTATTGCCGGCCCCAGACCTTTCGCCTGTTTTATCACACAGTCACACAGTCTATCCTAGCTCTGCACTTGGATCCATCATCTCTGTCTACCTTGATGTTACAGGCTTACAATGCAAATACAATTTGATTGCATTATGTGCATGTTAAATGTCAGCCATCTCATATTTCATTTTGGGGTTCCTGTTCCAGGTGTACAGTGCAGCATTACTGTCCAAATGACGACGGACACGCTGCATGCTACTAATTATGTTTCCTATGTATGTATGTATGTATGTATGCCATTCAGTCAAAAAAAAAATATTGCACCATGCATACAATTAATTGGTGAACGGCACAAAATGGATTGCACCACACATAACGGGTTTTTGAATTGGCAAATAATGTGCCATTTGAGACGTGCAAACCCCTCTGTGCGGTACACAAACCCTATGAATATCGGGCCCACTGTGTATTAACAACATTGGGCTAGGTTACTTCCAATCAATTGTTTAGTGCTGAATCTGTTCCAAGATATCCCATTTTATGGGAGCCATGATGCAGGAGGGGGATTAATGCTTAGGAAAATGCAAAATTCACTTAAAATATCACAAATCGCTTTTAATGACAACAATTTGAAAGGATGTGTAAGAAAGGATTTTGGTATTTTAGCAAAAAGGAGCATGGACGAGTTTACATGTAGTGTTTTTAACTTGTGAAATGGTGTTTTTGTGACCCAAAAAACTATAAATTTGGCATATGTATGTATATTTCGTCATTTGAACATGACAATATTAATATTAATATTAATCCGTTCTTGGATCACAATTACAAAACAGTCTTGGAACCAGAAATCACTGAACAGGTGCTATTTTATGTTAAATATGTTAGTGTTAGACAGAGTGGCTTTTTTCCTAGACCTTACATGTGCTGATACACCCCGATCAGCCATAACATTATGACCACCTGCCTAATATTGTGTAGGTCCCCCTTTTGCCACCAAAACAGCCCTGACCCGTTGAGGCATGGACTCCACTAGACCTCTGAAGGTGTGCTGCGGTATCTGGCACCAAGACGTTCGCTGCAGATCCTTTAAGTCCTGTAAGTTGCGAGGTGGGGCCTCCATGGATCGGACTTGTTTTTCCAGCAAATCCCACAGATGCTCAATCGGATTTGCAGGCCAAGTCAACACCTTGAACTCGTGATTCATCAGACCAGGCCACCTTCCTCCATTTCTCAGTGGTCCAGTTCTGATGCTCACGTGCCCATTGTAGGCATTTTTCCTGCTTCTAACACATCAACTTTGAGGACAAAATGTTCACTTGCTGCCTAATATATCCCACCCACTGACAGGTGCCATGATAACGAGATTATCTGTGTTATTCATTTTACCTGTTAGTGGTCATAATGTTATGGCTGATCGGTTTATGTTGTTCATGCATGGATAGTCCTGATACAGTGGGTGACATTATCGGTGATTAAGTATTCCTGTTGATTTTATGTAATTACTTAAAAAAAAAAGTTTAAGTAAAACTTATTTTAGGAAACATATTTTGTTTATTCATTACTTGAATCTGTTCATATTACATGAGCAACAATAGCTTTGGTTCATGCACCCAAAACATTTAATTGGATACTGTGGTGACAATTGTTCTGAAATAGGGGGTGCTCTTCTATTAGGATGAATATGGTAAGCTATAACAAAGTGCTTTGGAGACAGACTGTCGGGAATTCTCTAAAGTTTTTTCTAAATAACATTATCATATAGAAGATTAATCCCTTTGGTTGCCAGGCAACTACATGAGGTCAAAGAGGTACCCCAAACTTTATCACACACTTCAGATTTTTCTTCTGTTCTCTCTATAGCCTTGGATGGAAATGTTTTACTAAAAACTACTGCACCTGGCCTCTCTTGACCAATATATCAAGCTTAATTCATACATGGGTTACACAATCTTGCTGCAACAATGGTGCAAATATAATATGTTTTGTCATTGTCCCACATATTTTACCATTCCATTAATTTGTTTATGGTTAAGATTAGCATCAAACTTAACTGTTGCATATTTTCTAAAAACATTGTACAATATTTGGGTGATTCATGCCAGGGGAATTTCAACAACTAAAAAGATTGAAAAAGGTGTATTTTATGTACTAATACTGCAAATGTGTTTTATTTCACTTCAGATCAACTTACAGTGTAACTGACACATTAAAGTGTTTTTCTTTTTCTTTTTTGTGTGTACCACAGAGGCAAAAATAAGCCTTGGTGTAAGGGAAAGTGAGGTTGCTATAGCAACCTTATACACTTTCAAAGGAAACTCTTCACTTCTCAGGATTGCTTTCATAGTCCCTGTTTTCCAAAGATTAAACCCAGATCAGTATTGTACTGCTTATAAAATTATGAAGATGTGAAGGGCACTCTACAATGAACAGTGAAAAATCTATTGAAGAGCATAGTTTGAAGAACCCAATGCAGGCTGCGGGCAACCTTGAACAACATTTAAGAAAACACTTAATTAAAAAACATAGCCGGGTTTTCACTGGCATGCAATAAAAATGTTTTCCTGCAGGTAAAAATGTGCTTAAATATCAGTGTAATCAGTGGTGAAGTGCTGAATTTAAAATAAAGAAAAAATACTTAAATAATGTAGTACCTACCCTTGTTAAAGAAAATTAATAACATTAATAGCAACACAACTTAAAGGAAATTGACAGGAATTGAAAAAAAAAAATGAATAAAAAGTAGAATGAAGTGCAGCAAATGACTGTCCAAATGACGATGGACACGCTGCATGCTACTAACTATGTTTCCTATGTATGTATGCCATTCAGTCAAAAACAATATTGTGCCATGCATACAATTAATTGGTGAACGGCACAACATGGATTGCACCACACATAACGGGTTTTTGAATATGGCAAATAATGTGCCATTTGAGACATGCAAACCCCTGAGAAAAAGCTGATTAAATGTATGATATACAAGAACGTTTTCAAATGTGAACATTTACATTTTGGCTACCTTTAGGGATAATATGTTCTTAATTATTTAAAGAATGTCATTTCCAACTTTTATATGAGCCTCAAAGGACAACATGGACTTTGAGGCAAACATGCCAGTCAATATGACAGACAAGGGAAGGATTTTATAGGACGTCAGAGAGACAGCAAAATAAACTTGGTGGACCTTTTAACAGCCGTGTCCTCCATTAACTTTACTTCATCTAAGAGGAGCATTCTCTACACAGAAGGATAGATGATGATTGATTTTCCGAGGACTTGTGATTGATCAGCTAGGGTAAAATGGGACTACTGAATTTCTAATGCTCTTTTGCTTAGTCCTTAGCCTGTCCTTGTTTGTGCCAGATCACACATATCTGGATTTCTGCAATTAAAAAAAGAAAATAGAGTAGCTCTTCAGATCTTGAGGTCAGACAGTAAAAATGAATAAACAAAGAAGCTGACTCCTTTTGTCATGCACCCCCCCAACCCCCAGCTAGATATTCATAGCCTAGTCACATATCCAGACCTAATGGAGGTAATTATGTTGATGTAATCTAAAAATATACACGCTGTACATGTTTTTATATTATTATTTTATTTTTTTATTTTATTTTCTGACTGAATTGCAAGTATCAAATCCAAACATCAACCCATCACTAATACAGCATGCCATTAAGTATAAGTTTTATAATTTTGTGATCTCATTTATTTTAACATATTGCAATAATGTATCAGGTAACTATTTAAACTTTCAAGAAACACCAGCATCTCACACCTTTAAACACTAGCTGCACATGATTGTCTTACAACTTTCATAACCTAATGGAATATCACATCTTGGTTTCTGTTCTGTGATGAGACCTGTATGGATGGAACAGCAATCAGAATGTCGTGACGTCATTATAAATGTGATATTAACTCTTGTGTGGAGAATGAGTTGCACGTCTGAAAGTCATGAGGAGTGAAAATCTCTGTCACTGTGTTGCTTCTTCTATGGAAACTAATAATACATGTAAATCCAGATTTGGCTTTGTATGTATTACAAAATTAAATAGCCTAGACTTCTAACCCATCCTGATTTTTTAATTGGGTCATCCATCAGAAGATAAATGTTGCTGTTTTCAAGAAGAAATCGATATGGTTGTATATGGTTTATAAACGTATGTGTTTTTCTTAGGGCAACATTCATGTAGGTTGATAATCCTACTTCTGTCACAGTGATCTGGAAATCAAAGGTTTCTGTCTGACCCATGAATGCACAAAGGTCAGTCCGTTAATGTTGTTTATGATTACAGTATTCCTGTATCTCTGGACATTCTGCAAGCTCCATCATTAGCGATTTGCCGAATTCTGCTGTGATTTATTTTACAGCAGCTAATACAAGGTAAATTAACACATTGAAAAATGATCAAAGACACAAATTAATATATCTGACATGTGTAGCAGGTTTTAAGTGTGGGGGATTGTCAACCCATGCAAATCTTTAAGGGTCTTAACGTGTAAAAAGGAAATATTCCATACCTTAAAAAAGTGTCTTTAATTAAGTCTATTTGGTCCTCAAAAGAGATTACAAAAACATCACAAATCCAAAGATCATCTGGTCTGTTATTATCCATTTTGTACAAGTGAGGGCTCACATACAATTTGGAATGAGTTCAGATTCATATTCTCATAATTACTCATGTGGCCTTGGCAGGTTCAAAAAGCACTACACATCATTAAAATATACCAGACTTTAAAGCTTTTCTCTAAGGAAAGTAGCAGAGCTGTCAACTTTCATTTTCTTTAATAGTAAGTATTTTACCTGGAAGAAACAACACAAAATAGTCTCCCGCTCTGGTCATATCTTTCTAAACTGATTAAATTACATATTGCTACTCACACCATCACTGACACTTCCAGTCTCCTTCAATAATAAAATCCAACCAACTGTATGTTAATAATAATACTACTAATAATATTATTATTATTATTATTATTATTATTATTATTATTATTTTATTTATTTTTTTTGAATTTCCCCAGATAAGGTTATGTATTAATTTGGCTTTATCCAAGGCAACTTACCATGTTTTTATACAATGGCAATAAGGAAAACAGCTTGCAGCAATCCACAAATAAGTCACTTTCAAGAATTGTTCATAATTCATTGCAACTTAAAGCGCCCAAATGTGTATAAATTATTTTTCTTTTTTTTCTTATTTTTTTCCAATCTCACTTTAATAAATGAAATGACAAGGGACATGTCATATTGGATTTTGAGAATATAAATGATATTAAACTAACAAACTGTATCCAGCATATTAATAATGATTAAAAAAGGCACTGCATTCTATACATGCTAAACATTTTCTGAGGCTTTATTATCAGTCTCTGTGTGTATCACCTTGCAAATGAAATTGCTATTGAATGACTGCTGCCTTTGCAGATTTTGAAAAGCATGTGAGGAATAAAATAACAATACTTTCAGTAGTGGATATTAAATGCAAACTAATGTAAAGAAAATACAACTTTTCAAACATCTCTCCCCACTTAGCTTCTCTGTGTTTTGTGGTTTAGTGCCTTTATTTTTCCCAATTCAGACTTTAAAATGTGCGCTGAGTTTGACATCTCTATTTTTAATAAAACAATGGTCTTCTTTCCACTTCAGTTGAAAAAAAAAAAAGGTTAAACAGCCTTGAAGGTTAATCATGTTAATGTTATCCTATGTGAGAAGTGGTTGTTGCTTATGTTTGATGTGTTTTCTCTGTATCAGTTTACAAGTTCTGTTTAAAGGATCAAAAATGATGTCCCAAAAATAAAACAAAACCTGAGCATTTAGATTAGAATTTACATGGTATTAAAATTATAATCTGACCTACTTTTTAATTTATTATAATCATATTACTGACTTGTGATTTCAGAGATAAACAAGACAGTATTATTTTAATTTAATTTAGTTTTAGAATTTCTCATTGAATTCTAAAAACTGTGTCCCCTGTTTTTATTTACGGACAGACTCCTCTTTATTTTGTGGCGTGCCTCTGGTATTTTACCTTTCAGGCCTATTGCATGTATTCCAATTGAAGTGTCACAATTCTTATATGCCTGTGGAAAAGGTCATGTGTACAACCGGTTCAGACAAAGTTCACATTTTTTATGAGGCAGTATTGATTTTATTTTTTCCTTGTACATAATACTAATATCTTATTGGTATATACAGCTAATCTTCCAGTGCCATTAAGTAGTTGTAGTAATAATAATAATAATAATAATAATAATAATAATAATAATATTTAATCAATTGCATTATATGTGCAAGCTGAATTATACTTTGGATTCGGAAATGGCAAAACAAATCTGCTTAATTTTTCTTATTGTTATTTACTTATAAATGTCTCTTTGTCACTTATGCTTTGGCATCCAAACTATGTCATCTGATTTTCCAGAGAAGCTATTTACAATATTTATGTATTAAGCCAGAGTAAATCTCACCTTTTGGAACAAGAGAAGCTAAACAGCCTGTTTCTGATATGATTAGCCAGCTTCACCTAAAATATGTTTTGTCTTGTAGGCCTTGGTATCTTCAGAGAATTGAAACAGCACAGTTTTTCATCCCTTTATGTCTGAAGTGAAATACCTAGAAATTGTCCCATATGCATTATTTTGAGATCTTTACAGTGAGGTTAGTACAAATCAATTGTTAATGTCACTTACTGTCTGACCTTTTTTCTTTGACTGACAGAGCAAAATGGCAGCAAAGAGGAATCTGCCATAATTACACCCCTTTCACACAACTCACTGCTCCTCTATCTGTCTTATTTATCTTTGAGGCCGTGCTTCTCTTTTATATGAGAATATCTGTGTGTCCTTTTAGTATTTGTTTACGGGAGTTTATAATGGTGACAGAACTGTGCGATAACTTTGGGCTCTGGATATGTGTGGGGAAAACAAGACATTCACTGACAGTGTCGTTACTTTTCACCTTTCATTATCTTCATCCTTAATAATCATTATCCATGAATTTAACTTCAACCATGTCTCTGGAAAGTAAATGACAATTAACAGACTTTCCTTTCACACCAAATATTCTTTGACACTATCCCCAAATAATCTTGTAAAAATTATAATTTCGCCCTTGGCCCTTGAGATGATTGATGTCAAGCTCTGTATATTGAAGTGACACATCAAGAGAAGGAGGGGTAGGTAGCAATGTTGGAGGAATCCTCGAATGCCAATGCAGACAGAATAATTATAATAATGTGTTTTTCAGTGGGTTAAATAAGATGGTCCTTGCCTAAACATAAGGATATTCTATCAACATAAAAAAGGATTAGTCTAAATTGTATGTCCTTTATCAACATTAGTCTTAATTCTTGTAAGCATAAGAGAGTGAGAGATTACCCCTTTGACCTGTTATCTTTATAGTCCCTTTCTTTTGTTAGTTTAGTTTGCTTTTGACCCCTTCCAGAAAAACATTTAAATGAAAACATAACAATTTGGACTCTTCCGTTCTGTGTGACATTGAAGGTTATCATCGCTTTGTTAACAGTTCAGAGGTATAGGTAATACATTAAAAAGCAAAGATCTTATAGTTTTTCATTTTGTTCTTAATAATTCATCTAGCAGGGTTCATAGGGCACGCCACAAGAACGCATAACGTGATATTTTTCAGAACACTGCAACTTACTCTTTAACCATTTAATGAACGTTTTTCTTACTAGTTCATGCGTCACATGAACTATATCATATCGATTGTAGGTTTTCCTCCAGGTCTTGCTATCCCGGCCCCTTATGCTTGACACACTATCATTTATGTACACAACTGCCGAGATGAAGTGCCAGAACATTTTATTATATTACTAACCTTTTGGCCCTTAGGAAGAACATATTTTCTTAAGACTTTCTTTTGTGATCTGCAAACTAGGCTCTTCTCTTGGTGCAATAATAATAAGCTGCCATTGCTGTACAGATCTCTGATGAATTGCTCTGTTTCCTAACCTTTGAAAGTACCTTTATGCTACTTACACTGTATTTTAAGACTAAGTTGGACATAACCCATTTATTATCTTATTTTTCATTAATCCTTCCCAAGGTCTAGGGTAAGTCATTATATTTGCCATGATCTCTGACATGCCACTACATTTATTTATAGCATCTCATTACAGACTTGGTTTAGAACATTCATACTTTTGGGAGGTTATTAACGACCTGGTAATTGATTGCCAAAATGTGTTTTACTGGTTTACCACTAAATTATAAAATAATATTATAAACAGAATTCCTGAAATATCAATGTTTTAGCAACAGCATTTTATCCAGCTCGTCAATTTAAACCAGTAAAATCAGTTTATTTAAGATTGTTGTTGTTGTTTGTTATTGAAATAACGTTTATAATAAGATGGAGGTAGTTGTATGTGTAAAACGTATTCCTTACAGAGAAATCAATCTACTTTCTTTTACTCTGTTAACTTTAACTGTTATTAAATGCACATACCGAAGCTCAAAATCCCAAACCCTGCCATCAAATTAGATTTGGCTTTGCCCATGCGTGTGTGGAACTGTAGTTGAAAGTATTCATAAGTAATCATTCAATTACATTTTAGGATTTCAAGCTGAAGCATAACCTCATAATGATTATGATAAGGTACCATGGGGAATAATTCAAACTAGTTCCACTTCCACAAGGGAAGGGAGTGAAATTAGCTTCAGGTAGATTGACTTGCCTCCCTTTTAGTCGGGGCAATTGCCAACATAAGCCAAACATACAAATAATATATATTTTTTGGAAATGTCCATTAGCCTAAACCTAGACCAATTTAGATAACTGTAGCATTAGCACTGAATATATTTTGTAGAGGTTGTGGATATGCGCAAAATTCATTCCTTAATAAATAAAACACATATATATACAGCAGACATATACACTCACCTAAAGGATTATTAGGAACACCATACTAATACTGTGTTTGACCCCCTTTCGCCTTCAGAACTGCCTTAATTCTACGTGGCATTGATTCAACAAGGTGCTGAAAGCATTCTTTAGAAATGTTGGCCCATATTGATAGGATAGCATCTTGCAGTTGATGGAGATTTGTGGGATGCACATCCAGGGCACGAAGCTCCCGTTCCACCACATCCCAAAGATGCTCTATTGGGTTGAGATCTGGTGACTGTGGGGGCCAGTTTAGTACAGTGAACTCATTGTCATGTTCAAGAAACCAATTTGAAATGATTCGACCTTTGTGACATGGTGCATTATCCTGCTGGAAATAGCCATCAGAGGATGGGTACATGGTGGTCATAAAGGGATGGACATGGTCAGAAACAATGCTCAGGTAGGCCGTGGCATTTAAACGATGCCCAATTGGCACTAAGGGGCCTAAAGTGTGCCAAGAAAACATCCCCCACACCATTACACCACCACCACCAGCCTGCACAGTGGTAACAAGGCATGATGGATCCATGTTCTCATTCTGTTTACACCAAATTCTGACTCTACCATCTGAATGTCTCAAGAGAAATCGAGACTCATCAGACCAGGCAACATTTTTCCAGTCTTCAACTGTCCAATTTTGGTGAGCTTGTGCCAATTGTAGCCTCTTTTTCCTATTTGTAGTGGAGATGAGTGGTACCCAGTGGGGTCTTCTGCTGTTGTAGCCCATCCGCCTCAAGGTTGTATGTGTTGTGGCTTCACAAATGCTTTGCTGCATACCTCGGTTGTAACGAGTGGTTATTTCAGTCAAAGTTGCTCTTTTATCAGCTTGAATCAGTCGGCCCATTCTCCTCTGACCTCTAGCATCAACAAGGCATTTTTGCCCACAGGACTGCCGCATACTGGATGTTTTTCCCTTTTCACACCATTCATTGTAAACCCTAGAAATGGTTGTGCGTGAAAATCCCAGTAACTGAGCAGACCGGCCCGTCTGGCAGCAACAACCATGCCACGCTCAAAATTGCTTAAATCACCTTTCTTTCCCATTCAGACATTCAGTTTGGAGTTCAGGAGATTGTCTTGACCAGGACCACACCCCTAAATGCATTGACGCAACTGCCATGTGATTGGTTGGTTAGATAATTGCATTAATGAGAAATTGAACAGGTGTTCCTAATAATCCTTTAGGTGAGTGTATATCCGTTAACATACATACATAAATACACATATATGTATATGTTTATGTGTGTGTGTGTGTGTGTGTATATAATGGTACTCTATGACAAACCGCTTAGCTGATGAATCAGAGTCGGAAAGGGTCAAGTAATCAGCCAATTAGTAGAAAGCGAGAAAGACTCTAAACTTGAACAGTCTGGGAAGAGCCTCCATTTTAACTGCACTGGCTGTACACTCCAGAAAACGTAGGGTTATTTATTTTACCCAATAGCTGGGTTAAACATATTGGGTCGTTATGTTGGGTTATTCCTATCGTTTACTGGGTTGTTTCTATAATAAGGCACCCAGTTGGCTTAAAACTGGTCTCGTGAGGACATTTTAAATTTCAATGGTCGACCAGTGCCACCGGCAACAGAAGATACAGAGGTAAGTTAATAATATTATGTTATATTTTAATGCTTTTCATTTTCTTTAACAACATACAATAATAGCTGATTAATTAAATAATTAAATGTACCCTTCCGAGTAATTTTGGGTCTGCTGTATTGCTGGCTCACTTGGCTACCGACACTAACACTTGCTATAAAGCAAGCCTATTTGAAACTGTGGCGTATAAACTAATAATTGGGATGCTCCCCCTCACTTTCTGTGATTGTCCTGACACTTTTTTGGAAATCATACATAATTAGTATTTCATATTACGGACATAGCCGTGTTTGATATTTACTTTAGTCACTGTCACTGGTTACAGGTGATGTTCACAGCTATTGTGAGAACAAAAAAGGGAATTGACATTGGTTACTTGTTCATGCAGTAACTTAAATACTGCATGTAAACTGTTGTGTGAACGGGACAGTTTGTCACACCTGTTATTAAATATGATTGTCAATCCCAAACACTGACTGTGTGAACATAGCCAATAAGGTCAACTAGTTAAATATATTACAGATCAAACAACTTTTTGGGGTAAACTATCCCTTTAACTTAATTATGTTGGTGCTGGAACCCATATTGTGGTTGTTCTGAATAGTTCAGCTTCTTCTTTGATACCCCTGGCTTAAGTTGTTAAGATATGAATCACTGTGGTGCTCTGTGATTCATGCAGATTCAGATGTGAGTGAGGCCGACAGTAACACAATGACGGAGTGGCTGAAGAAGAATAAGCATCCTATCAGTCAAGTTGAAGAGTATATGAGAGGAAAAACCATCTACCGAGCACAGTGAATAAGACAGAATGGATTTATATTATTATATTTATATTATATTATATATATAATTTTAATGGAAATAAAACATTTTCAAGATATTTGTAACTTGTGCATTATAATTTATTTACACAGCAATAATAATAATAATAATAATAATAATAATAATAATAATAATAATAATAATAATAATGTCAACAATGATAATTGTACCAATAATACTAGGATGGTTAAAGCATTTTGGCCCCCAAAAAATAAATAAATAAAACCCAACAAATGTAGTTATTTTATAACCCAATTTATTGGGGAAAACTTGCTACCCAATGCATTGGGTTACAATGACCCAACAATGGGTCAGTGCTATATCAACCCACCATTGGGCTATGTATTGGGTCATTTTTAACCAAACTGATTTTAGTGAGTATGGAGGAAGGATTTCTCAAGTAAGAGTGTATATATATTTTGTGTAGGCTATTGAAAGGGTCTTTGCTGCTTAAATGTTTAACTGCTATATACTGTAGAAAATGATGAAGGTATATAAATAGAATTTAAGCACATTCCTCTAAAGGAAAAATATTTGTGAGTTTCGTTAATTTAAATAAGTAATTAACGGCTAGTTTTACTAGCAAAATATTTCAGTGCAGGATAACAAAATTGTATTATGTGTGCATAGTTAGTGTATAGTTAACACAAAGAAAGTGTATTTTAGTTGTTTTTTATCTTCTCCCCCAGATTAAACTCTCTGTCATCACTCACTCTCTCTTTCTGTGGTTGTTTGCATTTGCTGATTAAATTGATGTTGAAGGAATGTTGACAATTGACAATGATTCCATTTGCAAATCCAACCAATTTGCAACTAAATTTCAATGTTGTATACATCAGATTACATTAGAAACAACACTGTTTCAACGTCATATTTCAACGTTGAATATACATTGAAAATTGATTGGATTTCGTTGAATTTTCAACGGTGAATCAAGGTTGACGATTCAACATCGATTCCATTTGCAAATACAACCAATTTTCAATGAAATTTCAACATTGCCTATCTAACCTTGAATCAACGTAGAATATTTGAAGTTGATCCAATGTTGAATCATCAAAGTTGATTCACCGTTGAAAATTCCACGTCGATTCCATTTGCAAATCCAATCAATTTTCAATGTATATTCAATGTTGAAATATGACGTTGAAACAACATTGTTTCTAATGTATTTTGCCTGCTGGGCCCCCTGTGATCAATCTGATACTTCTAACAGGAATTCCCTCAGACCGTCGCATATGGTCTTCAGTTTTACAAGAAAAACAAGTTAAATGTTTAAAATGTTTAATTATTTAGTGCAAATATGTGCTTTAAAAACTAAGCTACAACTTGAGCAGGTTAAAATTGACCTCCTTGTTTTCAGTGTAATGCTGTAGACTACTAGGCTATACGTTTTGACATAAATATTACTATAGACATTGCTTTCATTATTTCTGCAGACAGTTTTAATTTTGCTGTGAATTTTCCTTCAGGAAGTGTCTTCAATATCACTGTCACTGTAGACCTTCAGATGGCTTCAGTATTACTATAGACATTTCTTTCAGTAATTCTAAATCTCTCTTCACAATCCAACAATTGTATTATTTTAAAATTATATCTCTTCCACTATAAATTAATATGAAACATTTGATATTAAATTCACACAACACACAACACTGTAACATATTTAATGCATTTCATTCTATAAATAAAATGCCAGAACTGTTATTTATACTGTTCTGTTTTGCAAGAAAAATCCACCATGTGGTTTTCATACTATAGAATAATGTGCTAGCCTATCACTGTCGTGTGATTTCTGGTGTCACTGGTATTTTTCAGACTTTCAGGAAGTTTTTAGGGAGATCCTTTGGTGCGTGCAACCAACAACATGACAGATCATACATGACAGGTACAGGGTGTTACTTTCTGAAAAATATCAAATTGTCATATATCCCCCTTGGCTCTGCTTTCCCTAAGGGCCTAAAATGCTGTAAATTCAGCCCCCGCCTCTAAGGCATATGGTACTGTCAACAAAAGCTAATAGTGCCTCTTGTCATATTGTGCATAATTATTATTATTTTATTTTTGGGCATGTCAAGAAAACAACAGCAGGAGTGGTAACAGTGAATACTTTAATCCGATAATCTGGAAGAATACCCTGGTGGTTACTTGGGAGACAAAGTGGATGTAACAGCTTTTCATAAACAGCATGGACCGGCATTATTTTGATACACCGACCTCAGATACAGTTGCCTCTTGTTTTCAGCTAAATACATCGTTTGTGTTTGATTTTATTTTCCCTTCTGGTGACCTTGACTTTTAACCCTGGATGAATAGGTATATTTAATGCATTCACCTTTAACCTTTGGTGGTTGGGCTATAGCAATGACCTCCCAAATATTTCCCTTCTGACAGACAGAGAAGCTAGAGAAGTAGTTCCTAGGAACGTCCAATTCTGGGTAGACCTTTTGTCAATCTTACGCATTTAGTTGTTCTCACTGATACATGTACAGTATTAAATGCATGGAAACTGACATAATATTAGCAGATGAAATGGCAATCTTACAGACATTGTCCACTGCCCATTAAAGAAAACATTACTAAAGTTGAATTCTGGAAATAAAACAATGTCTTGGCTTTTATTAAGTTTAAATTTACAGCACCTTCTTCTTCTTCATAAACCACTGCATTTATTTTAGGCTCTCCAAGGCTCTTTTATCCATTAGGGAGACAGTACATAATCCTTATCCGAAAGTCATTCGCTCAATCTTTCTGCATGATTGCTACCAATTAGCTAACTGCTTTAATGTTTATGATTAATGCAGATTATACTCTAACTGATACGTAAATGATTTCTAACAGACAATTAGATGAAAGCAAGGGAATTAAATGGACCATTTCCAAGCTTGTAATTTAAGTCTTCATATAGCATGCTTAGTTTTTACTGTTTTATTACAAAAGTTCGCAATTTGAGGATGTTTTCTGGCTTTCTGTTACTAGATCAAATACAATTGCGTGGCTATTCTTAAAGTAGTATGTGTAATCCTAAAATAACCACAAAACACTTGAAAGTTTAGTATGTATATGCTGTCTGATGGAGTCTTAATCTGTCACGGTAGAATTATTCATTCTCAGAAGCTGAAAAAACATTGAAATATTTTAAATTGCTCAGATGTAGTTAACAGGTTCCTCTAAATCACGGAAGTTCCTGTAGTTGATGTTACTCTCTCAGATACAACAGTCTTGAGTAGACAATCCCTGCACAAAGACAAGGGAGCATCTTGAAAGTAATTGTACTGAACCTATCAAGTTTCGAAACCCTTCAGGACGTTAACAAGGAAAAGAAAACGACGGGTATCTTGACCAACACGATATATAATTTTATATTTTTCTGAACCCAACAATGTGATCCTCACAAGGCAAATTCATTTTAATTAAAATAATTTCTATCTATGTAAAATACACATTTTTAAAATTTTGAAAACGTAGAGGAAATACACATGCGAGGGGAAATATATATATATATATATATATATATATATATATATATATATATATATATATATATGTTTTATATTTAATGGACGTGTGCTCCTAAAGGAGGTCAGACATAAATATTTCCTATAATATTAGTAATTCTTTATAGTTTGAAATATATATGATGTGGCAACATTTCAGATGGGCATGAGATGTATATATTGAGGCATGCATTGATTAAATGACTTAAATTTTGTATGAACTCTCTGAGTTATGCTCAACCAGCATGATTTACACTTATCAATAATTCAGTCAAGCAACCTTGTTTGGAGACCAGGGTCACAGGTCGGCACTTTGCAAGTTAGATCAAATAAAAAGTTTGCTTTTCTAGTCTGCCTCTGCTTGTGGTTCAGCTAAACGTTGTGAGCTATTTCAGGATGAGGACCCTTGCAATGGGTCATCATGGAAAACCCAGACGTAACAGTGCTAATGCAGAATGAGTATTAATCTATATTTTTCATACATTTATGCATTTATGTTATTTTATCACATTTATTTAGGCTGTTCAATTTTAAAAACCCTGTTATTTCTGGGGGTTTCTTTGGTTTCAACCTGAGAAAAAAAAAATCCAGATGCTTTCAGTGGGGAGTTATTGTGCAGTTGATTTTGACCGTGGCGTTGCGTTGCACCTTTGCGTACATCACACCCTGACAGTATGAAGGATGTTGTGTTATGGCACCATACATCATTCAATGGCAGATGCTTAACCCTCTGATTGCTTTCCAGAAAATTGCCCGGTACATCATGGATCTCTGCCCTGATGTTCTCAGCAGTCTTGGCTAATGGTCCAAGCTCTCTCCCTCTGTGTCTGCTGCTTACATTCAGAAAATTACTTACAAGATGACAGTCTTCTTCATGGCCCTCATGTAGGTAATATTGTGCACCAGTATGGGAAGTATGATAAATAATTAGAAAAACAATTTACCAATCATTTCATGTTGTTAATAAACTATACACCTTCACCAGTATTGATCATTGGAGTTTTTATAGATTCAAAAGACCAATGCACAACACTGTTATCTCCTTTTCTGCCTCAAAGTCCAAAGCATTTTAATTGTTGTGGGTTGGAGAAATTAGTGGTACCACACATTTACTGTAAGAAAGGGAAAATCCCATTACAGGCACACATGAATCCAAAACCAGAGAGATTCTGGGGTTGCACAATGGCAACCACAGCCAAGACCAGACTGGTTTTGTCTAGTTTTGACCAGTTCTTGTACTGTTCCCAAGTATTCTGCCCACAATCCAAGTGAAAACAACTCAAAATGATATATTTTCTGCTGTCACAAGGGTGCCAGTTGTTCCATTTATTCAAGTTAGTCACTGTAGGCTTTTGTTACATCCTATTTCAATGATATTGGGAATCAAATTAGCAACAGTACATCAACATCTTGTATTTGATCTGAAAGTTATGTGAGATGCAAAAGCTAATAACTCATATCAGGATGTTTACAACTACTACTGCCCCTTCTCTACATCCTTCTCCTATATCTACTAGTACTACAAATATTAATTTCATTTGAAGGTAAAATGGGTAATTCTTAGTTCTTCCTACATTTATCTAGATCACAAAGTAGCAGTGTTTTATTTTTTCTGTGTTGGCAATGCTCTTTGGGTATTAAGATGTCTGGCTATTTAAACCTATTATTTATTTACCAGGTATTGGATTTTGAGGGCAAATCAGGAATTTATAAAATGGGGAAGACAATAATGAATGATGTGGTTGATGTAGTGTCACTGTTTGAGATGAATATTTGCTGTGTTCAATACAATTCTCTATATATTTGAAACATATTTTATGACAAAGCTTAATTACAGACTTCATTACAAAGTGAACTTTAAATATAGGTGTAGAATTAATAGTAGTCCATTGAGTCCTGTGGGTCACCTATACGCTCCATTTGATAATGGTGAGAAACATTATAATAACAAAGAGGGTCATTGGTTTTGTTAATCTGTTGCTTGGTAGCATTCATTCTTAAGGGAAGATGTTCATCTGGTCCCTTTATAATTATCTTCAAACTTTAATGAGATGTAACAAAATAATATTAAGAAATAGAAAAATACAAAATACAATACTGATGTACAGTGAGGGAAAAAAGTATTTGATCCCCTGCTGATTTTGTACGTTTGCCCACTGACAAAGAAATTATCTGTCTATAATTTTAATGGTAGGTGTATTTTAACAGTGAGAGACAGAATAACAACAAAAAAATCCAGAAAAACGCATTTCAAAAAAGTTATAAATTGATTTGCATGTTAATGAGTGAAATAAGTATTTGACCCCTTCGACTTAGTACTTGGTGGCAAAACCCTTGTTGGCAATCAAAGAGGTCAGACATTTCTTGTAGTTGGCCACCAGGTTTGTACACATCTCAGGAGGGATTTTGTCCCACTCCTCTTTGCAGATCCTCTCCAAGTCATTAAGGTTTCAAGGCTGACGTTTGGCAACTCGAACCTTCAGCTCCCTCCACAGATTTTCTATGGGATTAAGGTCTGGAGACTGGATAGGCCACTCCAGGACCTTAATGTGCTTCTTCTTGAGCCACGCCTTTGTTGCCTTGGCTGTGTGTTGTGGGTCATTGTCATTCTGGAATACCCATCCACGACCCATTTTCAATGCCCTGGCTGAGGGAAGGAGGTTCTCACCCAAGATTTGACGGTACATGGCCCCGTCCATCGTCCCTTTGATGCGGTGCAGTTGTCCTGTCCCCTTAGTAGAAAAACACCCCCAAAGCATAATGTGTCCACCTCCATGTTTGACGGTGGGGATGGTGTTCTTGGGGTTATTCCTCCTCCTCCAAAAACGGCGACTTGAGTTGATGCCAAAGAGCTCGATTTTGGTCTCATCTGACCACAACACTTTCACCCAGTTCTCCTCTGAATCATTCAGATGTTCATTGGCAAACTTCAGATGGGCCTGTACATGTGCTTTCTTGAGCAGGGGGACCTTGCGGGCGCTGCAGGGTTTCAGTCCTTCACGGCGTAGTGTGTTACCAATTGTTTTCTTGGTGACTATGGTCCCAGCTGCCTTGAGATCATTAACAAGATCCTCCCGTGTAGTTCTGGGCTGATTCCTCACCGTTCTCATGATCATTGAAACTCCACAAGGTGAGATCTTGCATGGAGCCCCAGACCGAGGGAGACTGACAGTTATTTTGTGTTTCTTCCATTTGCGAATAATCACACCAACTGTTGTCACCTTCTCACCAAGCTGCTTGGCGATGGTCTTGTAGCCCATTCCAGCCTTGTGTAGGTCTACAATCTTGTCCCTGACATCCTTGGACAGCTCTTTGGTCTTGGCCATGGTGGAGAGTTTGTAATCTGATTGATTGATTGCTTCTGTGGACAGGTGTCTTTTATACAGGTAACGAGCTGAGATTAGGAGCATCCATTTAAGAGACACCTGGGAGCCAGAAATCTTGCTGATTGATAGGGGATCAAATACATATGTCCCTCAATGTATAACTTTTTTGAAATGTGTTTTTCTAGATTCTTTTGTTGTTATTCTGTGTCTCACTGTTAAAATACACCTACCATTAAAATTATAGACTGATCATTTCTTTGTCAGTGGGCAAACGTACAAAATCAGCAGGGCATCAAATACTTTTTTCCCTCACTGTATATCGCCTTGGATGAACCTTATTTTCCAAATTAATAAATAACCTAAACAAAATGCTCACAGAAAACTATCCATGCTTCAGTGTTAGACCTTAAAAAACAAACAAATGTATATTAATGTGATGGTCATTCCTGCCACTTCTGTAAAACATTGTACTAATGAAAAGCCAAATTTCTAATCTATTGCCTTTAGGTTTTTTTTTTTTTTTCCTTCTGAAAAATTATTTGATGCTGAACATTTTAACTTGTGACGGGTATATGATTTGCACAGAGAGTATTACTCTACATAAATTCATTCTTTGTCAAATGTAATATTAAAAGAAGCTGGGGGTTCTAAGCTTTGTTAAAAAAGCAGTCTTGAGGCTAAAGGAAGCAATATATTAGTAAGGTAGAATTTAATGCCTTTTCATTTATTTAGAATAATTATTGGCAGGGGAAGCCCAATCTCTTTAAACCTGCCTGTAGGCAAACATCCTGCAGTTGCTGGTTTGGTGCTCCCAGTACAAAACCTCACTGTTTCCCTCTGTCTGCCTCCAGCTTGCTTCTCCACGAAAACTTCTCTAAGCCGTGCTGTGTATAGGCCTATACAGTTCTAGGATGTATATTGTATGGTACGGCTTGCTGAATGTGATTTTTTAAAAAGGCAATTGAAATATTTCCTGTGATTTTCAAAGCAGCAGCAGAAGAAAAACTTATTTTTAGGAACTGCAAGTGGCAAGACAATAGGAGTCTTAGGGGGTTTAGTAATTCTCATGATTGGACTGGTGTGGGAGTTTGTCTTAATCTTTCTCTTATCTTACAATACTTTTCATATTGGCATTATAATCCAGTGTTGGGTAGGTGTGTTTATATATAAAGGGATGGATATATTTAATAAAATAAGATTATTTTAAGAGTATATTTAGTATGTGTAATTTTTGTAAGTTGCCCAGCAAGAAACAGTGTACAGATCTAGTTTCTCTATAACTTTATGTCAAGAATAATGCCCCCCCCCCTTACTTTAGCTACAGTTTAACAATGACAAGACAGATAGTGAAAAAGTCAACCATTATACCTTCCCAAGCATTCTGAAATGTTTGTGCTGGTAATAGGATTGAAAATTACTTGTTCTCTTTGGAGTAGACTAGCAGTCAAACTTCTGAATATGGAAACATAAATACAGTACAGAGTTTCCAGTGAAATATAATACTGTTATCAGTGTTGCAATTTGATGTGAAAGCAGATGGTTCAATTCACATCTTACAAATGTGTAGTTTTCAAAAAGTTTGACCACATTCCCAAATCCTCAGAAAGTAACCAATTACCTTGAATATCTAAGACTGGTTTGAGCCATAATGAACCCGTGACTGAAAGTACAGTTCCTAAAGTATCTCATCTGAATCCAGGGACCTGATTTACTGTGGAAGGGTTACAGTTTTTCACATAGACCCTATTCACCAACTTTCAGAACTTGAATGACTGAATGTTAATAGAAAATTAGGTAACACTTTTCATTAAGTGTCCCTGATTACTGTGTAGTTACACTGTAATTACTTGGTAACTACCACAGTCATTATGCCTATTTACACTGTAACAAGAAATTACAGTGTAAATGCACAGTAATTAGGAACACTAAATGTAAAGTGCTACTAAATATTATTTAGATACCATCAAAAAAAGAATACTAATCACAACTTTATATGTTGTAACAGAATATGGGTCCGAGTACATGCAGTCTATGCTGGTCCAAGGATCATTCTTGTCTTTTATGGTAATTTAAATTGCCATTTAATGCTATTTTTAAACCCTTCAGACATCTGCCACTCAAGACTTAGAGTTGCCTTTTAGGATGAGACTGCATCAGGACAGGAAGTTATTGAATAACTTACAACTTTACATCTTTTTAATTACTATTTTCCTGCTTGTTACCATGCACTCTTTTAATATTTGTTGTGAAGGGAACTATACAAAATATAAATAAAATGATTGATTAGTATTGTCATCTGATTGATTTGTATATATGACTGAATGTACAGGTACTAGGGTAGCTGCTCTGATTCCTGGAAGTTATTGGTCCAGCTGTGGATCAAAAAAGGATGACAATTATGATGTTTTAAATCTTGTGTTTATAATATAAAATGTTTACTGTATGTATTTGGCAAGAATGTGATGATTGTGGCATAGATAGAATTATTGTTATAGGAAACTAAGGATTTAGTGAGAGCATAGAAACACTTTGAATTCCAGAAATTTTCCCAGGGTTTCATATTATTTTAGAAGCCTGGGGGTAATCTGAAATGAGATTCCGAATCACAGCAATATTTTCATTGCTTTATCAGCACCAAAAATTGCACTGAATAATTTAAACATTATAATTAAATAAACTGTTTAAAGATTTAAGAAGACTTAAGATTTAAGGAGACACCATTTTATAATAATAATAATAATAATAATAATAATAATAATAATAATAATAATAATAATAATAATAGAAGTAGTAGTAGTAGTAGTAGTAGTAGTAGTAAACTGTTTTTTATTCAGTTGTTAGGAGTGTTTTAAACTTTAAATTAAACTAGGCTACTATCCTGATTCAATTGTTGTTGCTGTTTCTGTCACTGTCTCCTTTTAATTTATTTTTCCTGGGCTGCTTTTCCGTACATAAATCTCTCATGTTATAATGTAATAATTAGTAACCATTCAAGAAGAAGCGTTTTTTTGTTTTTTTTTCATGGGTTGGTGACGTTATTCTCTTAGTGTCCTTAAAGGATTCCAGTAATGCATGCCTAACAACGCAAGAAAATGAAGGCTAATCTTTTTGCATAATACTCAGAATGTTGAAAACAGAAAATATTTCACTAGCAGCCACAATATAATTAGTGACCTGGCACTGTGATGAATATGTGATGCCTCTGGTAGAAGTTGGGTAACACTAGAGACCTCAAACACAAAGAAGAGAATGTATGTTAGGAAAGCATTTCTTAATTATTAAAGTGAAGCTTGTACTGCATATGAAGCAAAATGTAACAGAAATATATGTGAACATTTTTTTATTTTAAAAGCAGACGCTTTTACCCAGGGTGACAAGAACAATTTTCAAAGCATTATAAAGTGACGCAGATACAATCAGTACTAAATACAGGAGTGGCCACTTTGTTAGGCAAATCATTCTAATAGCCAGTCACTGCCACTTTTGCCCTACAAACAGACTAAATTCAATGGGGGAATGGACTCAACAAGGTGTTGAAAGCGCACCACAAAGCTGAATAGTGCAATAGTCAGTACAATATAGTTGAATAGTTCTGCTACAATAGGAAGCTATTACAAAAGGGGGTTGTAGTGACTGTGCTGTACAGTATAATGCCATATATTACAATAGGGTGCTACTGTTGGGAACAGCCAAAATGTGTTTTTGGGTTCAAGGCATATGATAGGGGACAGCTAGAGTGTGCTACAGGATCTGTCTTAGCCTATATGTGGATCTTATTGCTATCCATCTATGTGTGTGTGTGTGTACTTTAATGTAGTATTACTCTCCAGGGCCAGGGCTGGAGACCCCTGCCATGCTGTATTGTAGTGTGTGCTAGATAGACAGATATATATATATATATATATAGATAGATAGATAGGTTTGGTTTTAATAAGCACTTTATTCACAAGTTCAAATAAACAAAAACACTGTACACCAATCCACTAAATCATTAACACAGCAACAACCCCAAACCCTCCCATCCCCCACCCCACCCACATTCCACCAACTACTACAAGCAAACGTATAAAAACTGCAGTCTTATACATTAAAAGCACATAAAACAGCAAACCAACCATGAAATCATCATATAAACAACACTAAAACACCCCCCTCCACTTCACACAACACTTTATTTACACACCACAGTAGCTCAAAGCTGTCCAAATCCTGCATAGCACTGTAGAACTGAAAATCTACCCTGATTTTAGACACCACTAGATGTTTGAAAATATGCACAGGATCCTGAGCGATAAAACCATTGACTTTGTTCTTCCTGCTTTTTAAAATGGCAAACTTGGCCTGTCCAAAAATAAAATTGCTCAGCTGAAAAATGCTTGTCTTTCAGTATTTAAAACCAAAAATAAAACTTGCTTCAGTAAACGGCAAACCCAGACCCTCAATCAGCGTCTTCATTAGCATAAACAGTGGCCTCAGTCTGGCACAGAAAAAAAGTAGTGAAAAACAGTCTCCCTCTGAGAACAGAAAGGACAATTGTCCGTAACCCCAGGCTTAATGATGGTCAGAAAAGAGTTAATGGCAATGATGGAAAGCAGGATCCTCCACTGCAGATCCCCCGACCTTTTTTGCAGTGGAGGTTTGTACAAAGTACGCCAAGCTGGTTCAAACTCCTCCCCCATCCCTAACTGCTCTTGCCAGTGCGTATCAGGTAACTGCTGGAGCTGCTGCTGGTGACGAACCTTCACGCAGGCCTTGTACACCTGCTTCCCCTCCACATTAAATAGAGAAAGCTCAGTAACATTCTCAACCTTCAGTACCAGCACCCAACTCCCCCACCTGTCGCAGGAAACTCAGAGCAAGCTGTGCCCAGGGCAGGTCCTCTGAAGAGTACAGCAACCTCTGAAGTGCCTTCAGACGAAAGGCCGCAGTCCTACTGGCAATGTTGATCAGACCCTGCCCCCCCTCTGCCAAAGGCAGATAAAACACACATTGTCTGATCCAGTGCAGCCCGTCCCAAAAAAAATCCAACAAAATGGACTGAAGCTGCTTAATCAAAACCTCAGGAGGTTCTAAAACAATAAACCTGTGCCATACACTTGAGGCAACCAGGTTATTAACTACAAGTGCCCTGCCCCTATAAAACAGTTGAGGAAGTAACCACTGCCATCGCTGCAACCTGGCTTTAAACTTCTCCACCAGCCCTTCCCAAAAACACTCCCAAGTACTGGAAACCCCCCCTGTCCCACCGCAGTCCTGCTGGCAGGTGTGGCGTACCACAGCCATTCCAGTCACCCACTAGCACTGCATTGCTTTTCGCCCAGTTGATTTTTGCAGTGGAGAGCCTCTCATACTTTCTCTGGCATGCCTCAAGCTGCTCCACATCCCCGTCTCCAACCAAAAGCACTGCTATGTCATCAGCATATGCAGTGACTTTGAAGGACATATCTGGACACTGAAGAAAAGTCACCCCTGTCAGTACTCTCCGTAACTCATTCACCAGGGGCTCTATAGCCAAGGAGTACAGCATGTCAGAGAGAGGGCAGCCTTGCTGAATGCCCTGCCGTACCGAAAATGGGGCACTTAAAATGCCATTTATCTTCAGTACACCAAAACTATCACCATAAAGCAGCTGGATTTTCTCAATAAAGCCGACACTAAACCCAAAGGCATCGAGGACCTTCCACAAATACAAGTGATCTACTCTATCAAAAGCTTTCTCTTGATCCAACAACATGATACCAGCTTTAAAACGAAAAAGTTTAGAGGCTGCCATAATGTCCCGAATCAAAAAAATAGTCAAAAATGGACCTGTTAGGTATACAGTACGTCTGATCTGGATGCACCACCTCGCTCATGACAGTCTTTAAGCGATTGGCTACGGCTTTCGAGATGATCTTATAATCGGTACAGAGTAGCGACACAGGTCTCCAGTTCCTTATGCTGCAGAGGTCCCCTTTCTTGGGGAGCAGCGAGATCACAGCCCTTCGGCAACTCAGAGGCAGTTCTTTCCTTTGCAGACTCTCCTCCAACACCTCACACAGATCTGCCTTCAACAAGGACCAGAACAGTTTGTAGAACTCCACTGACAAGCCATCAATCCCAGGAGCCTTGCCAGTGTTCAGGCCCTGCAAAGTGTCAGTGAGCTCCTCCTCGCTCAGATGCTACTCAAGTCGCCTGGCTCCCTCCTCTGAAACCTGCAGGAGGTCCTCAAGGAAGCGCTGGGAATCTGACGTCTCCTCCATGGCCTCCGCCATGAATAAGTCCCTGTAGAACTCCACAGCCAGCCTGCGAATGTCCCCAGGCTCGCGCAGCTCCTGTCCTGCTGAGGTAATCAAGCAGTGTATCAGCTTACTCTGTGCCCTCTTTTTCTCTAGCCCGAAAAAATAATGAGTGGGAGCATCCATCTCCGCACAACTCTGAAAACGTGCCCTCACCAGGGCTCCCTGTACTTTCATTCCCAACAGATCTGACAATCCCCTCCTTTTCTTCTGCAGACTCTCAATCAGTCCAGCCGTTGGGCAGGAGTCTACAGCTCTCTGGAGCTCCAGAATCTCCACCTCTAAAGCTTCCATGGCTTCAGTTAAGCCTTTGGTGACATTCATGGTGTACTGCTGACAAAAATCCTGAATCTGTACTTTCCCCACATCCCACCATTGCCGTACAGAAGAGAAACCGGATTTCTGCACCCTCCACCTCTCCCAAAAGAAGGTAAATACTCTCCTAAGTGCATGTCAGCACCCAGAACTGCATTGAAATGCCAATGGGAGCTACGTGGATTTACTGATGGAAACATCACAGTTGCTGTTACCAAACTGTGATCTGAAAAACCACTAGGGGTGATAAAACCAGCTTTTAAAATATTTACATTGTGCTGAAAGGTATAAAAGCGATCCAATCTAGTCAGAGAGACATCCTTCTCTGTGATCTTCGTCCAAGTATACTGTCTGGTGTTGTTAAAAACTTTCCAAACATCAGCCAATTGAAAACGTTTAATAATCCTTAAAAGCTCTTTGCTGGACTGAGGATGAGGTTCTAAATGATTCCTGTCCTTCAGAGGATCAACTGTACAATTAAAATCCCAAGTGTTTCCAACACTTGGAGGAAACACACTCTCTCTCTTCCCTCAGTGGGTGCATAAACGTTAATAAAGTGAAAAGCATGTTTTTCCACCACTGCCCGAACGCTCATCAAACGTCCTTTTACCACCTCGTTCAGCACTGACATTAGTCCCATTACTAAAGATGAAGTCTCCTGACCACTCCTTCTCCCAATCTACTTGATTCATACAATCTATGTGGGTCTCCTGTAAGAAAATAACACCCAGGCCTTTCTGAATGATATAAGAGAGAACCGTGGCTCTCTTTACAGCATTCCTACAACCATTAATATTTAAGCTCCCAATATGTAAATTATTATACATTGATAAGAAAGAGGAAGAGGAAAACAAAAACAGAGATGCAAAAAAACAGGTGACCGCAATAAAAAAGCAAACACTAGTGTTACTATACATTTGAGTCTTTTTTAGTTTTCAACCCTTTACAGAGTTTGCTGGAGATATTCTTTAAACGAACAAACTCTTGCGTACAGAACAGCTCTTGCCCAACAGCAGTGCTTTTCAGAGACCGCACCGAGCTCAGAAACAGACTTACATCAGGGAAATAGCCTTCAACACTAATCCATCTCCTACCCTTTGTTTCATCAAGAAATTCCTTAATAAGCTGTGCGCTGTAACCGCCTCGGACTCTCTGTACATCAGAGGCTTCCGAGGTGATGGAGGAGTTGGTGAGACTGCCCTCCCCCTCACTGTCAGACTCCGAGCTGTCACCCACTGCCGTCACAGCCTGCACACTCCACGACGAACGGGGATCTGAGCCCGGCTGGGAGCACACTGCCTCATCCGGCTAAGGAGCTTGACTCCCTTGACTTCCCAGGCACTTTAAAAACCCTGCTGTCCTGACCAGGATCCATGCCCACTTCCATTCCCGTGTCCCACACACTGCTCAGTGTTGTCTTCACAGTCTCCATCTTTTCAGTCTGGTCACCAGCCCTCTCGCTGCTCACCCCCACTCCACTACCTGATGCCCCATCCTGCTGCTGTATATTGCCATCCAGTCCAGTTAAACGGCTGTCATCCGTACTGTCTGATGCTCCACTAACATTAGCTGACACACCGCTAATACCTGGGACCTCCACAGTCGGCACGGTACCGCCGCTGTCAGAAATACTCTCACCGCCCACACTCTCCTGTACCTGGACCTCCAGACCCTCACTCTCTTCAATAGTCTCCCCCGCAGCCCCTCTTCTCGCCTCCTCTGCCACTTCGGCTGTTCCGCTAGTAGGGCGGTCGGGCTGCTCACCACTCCCCAACCTGGTCTGCTTGGGCTGACCTCCCCGGTTCCCTGCCCCCGAGTTTCCCTGTCGACTGGGACCAGCACCCTCATCCTGATCCTTCTCAGGGCAATGCCTAACAGTGTGGCCTTCATTACAGCAGTTGAAGCACTTCATAGAATCAGATGTGACAAAGACAACATAATCATTGCCATCAACCTTGAACTTAAGCACAATGTTCAGATCCCCATTTATGTCATTCAAAATCATAAATACCTGCCTTCTGAATGAAACAATATGTTTCAACTGCTGTGACTTACACCCAAGCGGTATACGTTTCAAGCCCGACATTATCTGCCCATGTCTCACCAGTTCCCTCTCTAATTGGTCGTTTGACAGAAAAGGAGGAACATTAGACAAAGTAACTCTCCTGGCCGGAGCTGCTAGGGGGGTAACATTGATCAAAACACCACCGATTACTATACAGGTCTCAAAGATACGCGAGACTAACTCAATGCTGCTCAGAAACAGCACAACAGACCCGCTCATATGAGCTGCCGACTTTATATTTTCACAACCGACAACTTGCCCGATCGCCAGAACACACTCCTCCAGCGGAAAAAACTCATCAGAGGTTACTTTAACGCCATGCCGACGCGTTAAAGTCTCAAATGAAAAACTCATATTCCTCCCCCTCCCCGACCCAGCCCCAGACATCCCAATCGCTTCGCTGACTGCAGGAGTCAGCTCAGCATGGGGAAACTCTTCAGAAAAACCTTTTACAAAACTGTCAAAAACACTTTCAGAAAGAAAGAAAGAAAGAAAGGAAAAAGTAAAGGAGAAAAACCACAAACAAAACTGACAGCAGCAAACATGCACACCTGCACCTCCACACTCACTCCCAACAATCACAGCGGGAGACAACAACAGTCGATAGTCGATAGATAGATGGATAGGTAGATAGATAGATAGAGCAAAGCAGAAGGGGAAATGTGGGAGTAAAAATGTAAATAGACATTGACATGTTTAAAGCAAAGCAGTGATACATCCATCTGTCCATCTTCAAAACCACTTATCCTGGTGAGGGTCGCAAGGAAGCCAGAGCCGATCCTGGCTGGCATAGGGCGCAAGGCAGGAATACTCCCAGGATGGGATGCCAGGCCATCGCTGGGCAACATACACAGACAGACAGACAGACACACACAACAATTTTTTTAGAATAACCAATCAACCTAAATCGCATGTCTTTGTACGGTGGGAGGAAATCGGAGTGCCTGGAGAAAACCCACGCGGACATGGGGAGAACAGGCCCCTGAGCCAGGAATCGAACCTGAGACCCCGGAGCTGTGAGGCAGCAGCATATATTACATTAAATTAATGTGGAAATAAATAAATGTATGAATAAATCAACAAATAAATAAAAGTTGAAATGAAAAAATACATACATTAATAAAACATAAATGCCCTGAGATGTATTTATTAATTCCTTTATTTCTGTGTGTTTATTAATGCATGTATTAATTAATTTATTTAAACATGTATGTATTTTTAATTTTGCCATGGAATATCCTTCTTGTAAACATGAAACAAGTTTGATATTGCATTACAATTATTTATTTGAGTGTTAGTGCAACTTCCCGTCAGTTCCCGTCCTGTCTCGAAGTGTCCGATGTTTAATTGGATTTAATTGGATTATGTTAATTTGTGCATTAATAGATAGGTAGCCTGTGAACCGAAGTGACATCAACAAGAATGTCTTTTATATCTAAGTCTTGATATGGAGATCAGATAGCTAGGCATTAGGGGTTTAAGAATAAGGTAATACTAAATTATTACAGCTTTGAAATGAAATCCTGAAAATGTTGCATGTGACTGCATTTCAGCATTAGTTACAGCCCTTTTTCTTACAGATTTTTTCTCACCCAAGATGGCAGACTGAATTCGCTCTCAGCTGCACGGTATTCACAGGCAAGTAGGTGTAGTTCTATTATATGTCTATGGCCTTGAAAGGAGTTCTCTGGTAGGAGGTAATTATTTTAAGAGGCTCCTCATCTTTTTCTCTTAGCTGAGCACAATCCTCCACGTACCGAGGTTAATAAAGGCTTCAGATGACAGTGACACAGCCTGTAAAAATGAAAAGCTCTCTTGTATTCTAACCTTCTGAGGTAGAGCTGGGTTGGACCCTGGAGTGATAAAGTCCGAGTGACAGGGGCAGTGTTATTGTAAGCACACAAGCTCTCAAACACCTGTGAGAGCAGTGCTGCAGGCTGCTCTGTGGAAGCTTTCCAGCCCAGGGTCACCAATCATGCCTGGGAATGCTTCAGGGATACAGTTTATTCATCAACCAACCAACTAAATGTACAGTGATTGAGGTATATTTTAAAACAGCAGCAGTTTGTTTTAAAAAATAACTAAGAAATGAAATTGGTTTCAGTTAAAATATTTCTCTTGTGGACTTCGTCCTTTACAATAAACAGTGTGCGAATTGGATTTCTCTATTTCTATGTTTTGCATTTTTCAAACGGGATTCAACGTTGGCTTTCTTGAGAACCATACAAGCCAGATGTATGGAGTGCTTGGGATATTGTTGTCACATGCACACTTTGACCAGTCTTTGCAATAAATGCCAGAGCTACAAAGTTTGATAAGCTTTGAAAGCTCCTTGGTGCTCATGTTCGAGTCTTTGCTTTGACACACAATACCCAACAGAGGGAACCTACAGGAAGTGCTGAATTTATCCTGAATCACTACAGTTTAACAGAGGTGGAGGGCACTTAACTTGGTGTGTGATTTGTGAAACCACAATTGCTTTCACCTGAGCTATTTTAGGATTCCTTTTACAAGGGGGGTGGAGACTAATCTAACCAAGCTATTTCAAATGTTATTTTAATACATGTTCTATAACTTTCTAGAATATTCTTTTCACTTGGAAGTTGTGGGGTAGGATGTGTATATAAAAGAAAATACAATGCAATGTAACAAAAGGTGAACATTTGGAAAAAGGGGGTGTAGATGTTTTGTAGGCACTGTATATCAATGGTAAATAGGTTTATTTAAATGAAGATTATGTATTTGTTAAAATTAAACACCCAAATGAAGTGTGTGAATAATTTCACCTACAAATTTAAAATTACTAGCATTCATATGAATAGTTTGTTCTACCCAATTACTTGCAGTATGTGAAGCTGTGATTGCCAGAAAGGGGAGTTTTCTGAAGGGAAAAGTTTGAAGTAACCTGGCAGCAAAACATGTCCTCTGAAGCATTTTTGTTGGAGAGTGGAAAATACATTTTCATATGAATCAACTTAATGCCACATTTTTTAACACCCACCTGCCCATCTGGACACTATCGTGAGTCATGCCTGCTTTCGCCATAAATGGGCAGACCTTCATCCAGTAATGGACTGACAATTGCAAAAAGAGATATGGAGTGTTGAATTTGAATGCTGTAGCCTATTGCTGTTTTTGCAATTATTATTATTATTATTATTATTATTATTATTATTATTATTATTATTATTATTATGTTAATCAAGAAAAGAGCATACCCATCAGAGAAAGTGTGTAGTCACAGTAATGATAGAGTGAAAAAATGACTATGCAGAAGAATCTGAAAGAAAATAAAAAAGGGTAACATTCATTTTTGGTAAAGCACAACAAATTACACATTTCACGTATTACCTCTTTGCATCCCCTTAAAAGTGTTACTCATTCGGTATGTTTGTCATGATTACCATATTGATGAGTCTTTGTTGAGAAGATGCCTACACTTCAGCAGCAAGTTGTTGTTCTTTTTTTTATTTTCCTTCACTCTCTTTTCCATTAGCAGAGCTTCTAATTGGAAGTCTTTAGTAGAAAGTGCTTCTTCCCTGTTTACGAATAACTGAGTAGGTGATGAAGCCAAGAGGACGTGGCACTGCAGTGTGTGCACAA